>NW_026694033.1:0-105418 GCF_021218885.2 Marmota monax
AAAATTTCTTCTCATTAAAACATAAAGAAAGGAAAAGAAAAAGTTAGGAAGGAACTTTGGAGAATACCTAGTGTGTTATTTAGTCATTGACACAGCCTGGTGAAACATGCACTCAGTTGCTATCTTGAGAACATGGGTAGAACCATAGGAAATTGGGAGACAGATGCAGTTTCAGACTAGGTAAGAAGGGAACCAGGAATATGGTTCAAGTGGGCCATGAAAAAAGCAAAGTTTAGGAAAGGGTGGACTAAAGGGCTGAGCATAAAGTTCACTTCCACTTCAATTCTGAGAAGAATCTCTCAATCACTTTGAATACAGACTCATTTAATCTTCCTTTCTCTTAAAAATTTTCTCTGGTAGGAAGTGTTGAGAGTCCAGGCAAACTTCCAAGAATTCAGGACACAAATATTCTCCACTGTCTCAGGTGTTGAGTAGTTTTGTCTTCAAAATCTATCATGTAAGTTATATATTGCAATATGTAAGATGATTTCTGCTCTTGAAAAGGAAGAGACAAATAATTAAAAATGTGTACAAAAGGCTCTTTGCTACCCACAATGAATAATGAGTGCTTCTGAAAGGTTTGCTGTAGACAAGAGGTTTAACTGTAAAGTCAGTACAGGATATTAGCAGCCAATGACTAGAAGCAATGCAAGTGTGCATCATCATGAGAATGGATAAATAAATTGTGGTATATTCTTATAATAAAAGTCCACATAGCAATGAAAATGAATAAATTATTTCCACATGGGAGAGCATGGATGAATGTTAAAAAGTTTTAATGAATGGAAGCAATGAGACAATGTAAATGTTGATCTGCAATTTATTCTAGATATATACACATATAAAACAGAGTGAACTTTTTTTATTATAAATGAATACCATAATTAAAAAATGACTACCAGACTGACTTTTTTTAGTCTTTTGGAGAGCTCTGGTATTCAGTCAGAAAGAAGTGAATCATCTCCCTTCCTGTTACCACCATATCAAACTATCCCTGACACTCTCACCTATGCGTGGGAAGAGATCAGGTAGTTTGTGGCCCTGTAGTAAGCAATTCCATCACAAATTTTCTGCAAGAATCTTCTGTAAGTAAATAACAGCTCTTGTAATAATATGCAGATAATCTTTGTCAGCCTTCTTTATGTCAAAGCAGCATGATTATTCTTTTTTGTGTTTGCTGTCCTTAACTCATGACCGCTACTCAAAATTGCAACATTGGCTTATCCAGCCTCCCCAGCTGCATGCCAGTGGCCATAAACTTCTGAGTGCTTCCAGTTCTCTTTTTTCTTTCTCTTACATCCCATCCTGTTCCTAAACGAACTCATTCAAATTGGACGAATGTCCAGTTATGGCTCATTGTTCTAATTCTCTAGGGTGCATGCATAGGATAAAAGGCTTTGGCAAATACATCTCTAATCAATTTTTTTCTTATTATTGAAATAGAATTGGTTATTAAATTCACCCTTACTATTGCCAGAATCATTTGTTCACCCCCAAAGAATCCAGTGCATATTTTCTGTAATCCTCATCCTGTCTCTCCCTAGACCCTGGCAAACCCAAACTACTTTCTGATTCTGTGAATTTGCCTATTCTAGATATTTCTTACAAAATAAATCATGATATGTGGCCTTTGTGTTTGGTGTCTCTGCTTTGTTTTCATCCATGCTGTAACAAATACTAATCTTTGTTTAATTTTATGGGTAAACAATATTCCATTATAAGGATAAACCATTTTTGTTTATCCATTCCTTGGTTGATGAAAGTTGTTCCCACTTTTTGGCTATTATAAGTAATATAATAGCATGAAGATTTGTGTATATGGTTTTTGTATGGCCATAAATTGTCAATTATCTATTTACTATACACAGGAGTAGAATGACTGGGTCATATGTAAGTCTGTATTTAACTTTTTAAGGATCTGTCAAACTATTTCCATAGAGTCTGTGTTGTTCCCATCAGGGATGTATATGATTTTCACACATCACTTGGTAACACTTGTTGTCTATCTTTTTATGTTATAGCTGACCTATTCAGTGTGAAATGGTATCTCATTGTAGTTTCAATTGTATTTCCTTTATGACTAATGATATTGAGCAGATTTTCATGTGAGCCTTTTGTATACCACATATATTATTTAGTTGAAAGAGTTCTTTATTGTATGTTGTATGTTGTCATGGCTTTATATAATGTTAGAAAAAACCCTTATAGAATACATGAATTGCAAACAACTCCCACCCCACTTCATGGGTTCTCTTTTACTTTCTTGATAGTGTCTTCTGAATTATGGAAATTTTTCATTTTGATCAAGTACAATTTAATCTTTCCTTGTTTCTGCTTTTGAGAAACCATCATCTAATCTAAGGCTTTTGAAAAACTTTATCTAATTCACAAATATGTACAACTAGGTTTTGCTCAGAGAGTTTTATAGTATTAGTTCCTATAATTTGATCTATCACCCATGTTGAGTTAATCTGTATGTGGTATAAGGTAGCATCTTTTTTTTCCCCAAAATGTGTATGTATCACTGGTCCAGCAACGTTGTGAAAGAGAATATTCTTTCTCCCATTGAATGGTCCTGGCACCAGCATCAACAGTCAGCTCATCATGAATGTATGGGTTAATTCTTGGCTCTTAGTTCAATTCCATTTATCCATATGCCTATCCTTGTAACTACAACAGTCTTGATTACTGTGTCTTTCTACTAAGTTTTGAAATCAAGAAGAATGAGACTTCCAACTCTGACCTTCTTAATAAGATCTTTTGGCTATTAGCAGAGTCTTGCATTTCCATTTGAATTAGTTTCCTTTTCTTTTTTATGGGCAGTACTGAAAATTGTACCCAGGGCCTCATACATGTTAGGCAAGTGCTGTAACACTGAGTTATATCCTGAGTCCTCCATATGAATTTTTGTTATAAAATGAAAGCCTCCAGAAAAGACACATATCACATATAAGTGAATTTCAATATGGCTAACAGCATAACTTGCAAATTTATACTTAAAAAGTCATTTAAGTTTTAATATGGATTGTGTTGAAACTATACCTACATTTGTAGAATAGTATCTTCTTAGCAAGATTGTTTTCCAATTCCTGAACACAGGATGTCTTTACATTTAAGAAGATCTTTTATAATGCCTTTAAACATTATTTCATAATTTTCAGTAGATATGGATTGAACTTCTTTTGTTAAAATAATTCCTAACAAAATAATGCTACATTTTGTGGCTATTTTAAATGGATTTTATATTTGGTTCTCCATTCCAATTTCATGTTGTTCATTGCTAGTATACAGAAATACACTGAACTTTTGTGTATTGATCTTGAATACTGAAATCTTGCTGAAACTTTTAGTAGCTCTAATAGTTATTTTTGTAGATTCCTTATAAGATTATGTTCTCTAAATATAGTTTTACTTTTTTTCTTTTTAATCTGGATGCTTAAGTTATTTTTCTTGCCTAATAGCCCTATTTTAAACCTGTACTATAATCTTGACTAAAAGCCATGACAACATACATCCTTGTTTTGTTTCTGATCTGAGGAGGGTGATTTCATCTTTCAACGTCCAGTGTCACATTAGCTATGTGTTTCTTGTAAATGGATTAAACCATGTGAGAAAGTTCCCCCCCCCTTTTCAATTTGTTTGTTTTGTTTGGGGTAAAGGGGAGTCAATGTGCATGCTTGATCAAGTGCTACACTTCCAGTGTTTTTTATTTTATTTTGAGACAGTGTCTTGCTACATTGCCCAAGCTGGCCTCACATTTGTGATCCTTGGGGCTGGGGTTGTGGCTCAGTGGTAGAGCACTTGCCTAGCATGTGTGAGAACTGGGTTAGATTCTCAGCCCCACATATAAATAAATAGAACAAAGGTCTATTGACAACTAAAAAAAATTTAAAAAGTGTTTTCTAAGAATGTTTAATGTCAAAATACTCAAGATAAGATGTTGACTGATAGTAGGATTAGCATTTAAAAAAAAAAAAACCTGTGATCCTTTTGCCTCAGCCTGCCAAGTAGCTGGGATTACAGGTTTGTGACACCATGCCTGGTAAGGAAGTTTCCCTTCTATTCTTAGTTTGTTCAGTATTTGTATGACAAAAATATATTGAATTTTTCCGATGACTTTTGTGTGTCCAACTGAGGTGGTAATGTGGTTTTGGTCCTTTATTCTAATACCAAGGTACATTATATTGGGTGATTTTTATCTGTTGAGCCAATTTTAAATCCCTGGGGTAAATACTACTAAAGCATGTTGTATAATATTTTTTATAAGAGCACATTAATTAGAAATGCATTTTTATTTTCAGTGCTAGGGATGGAATCCAGAACCTTGTGCATGCTAGGCAAGTGCTCTCCTATTGGGCTAGATCCCCCATCGTGGAAGTTGAATCTCTACCTTTTTTTCCAAGATATATCAGGGTAAATAATAAGTTAAATTGGACATGAATGCTATTTTTTTTAGTACCATGGATTATTGAACCCAGAGGTACTTAACCACTGAGCCACATTCTTAGCACTTTTTATTTTTTATTTTAAGACAGGGTTTCATTAAGTTGCTTAAGACCTCATTAAGTTGCTAAAGCTGGCTTTGAACTTGCAATCCTCCTGCCTCAGCCTCCTGAGCTGTTGGGATTACAGGTGTGTGGCACCATGCCCAGCTGGACATGGATGCTATTTATATCTATATTCTCTATTATATGCAAACCCTGTGGAGGCAGGTACAGTGTGTGTCTTTGTGCTAGGCATTCAAATGCCTAATGAAATATAAGGGTATATTAGGGATCAAGAAGCAAAAATCTGTAAACATGAAGACAGGTTATTTGAAAATAGAAAAAAATGAAAAGGGATGAAGAAAGCTTTTAGAATTTATGAAATAGCACAAATATCCAAGTTATAGGAGCTCAAAATGGAGAAGAAAGAGACAAAGGGCCAGAAAATTTATTTAAGGAAATAATGGTTTCCAAATCTGGAGAAAGATAAAAATATCCAGGTACAGGAAGGTAAAAGGTCTCCAAGCAGACTCAAATCCAAACAAGCCTGTACAAAGACATGCTATGATTAAACTGCCAAAAACCAGAGAGAAAGGGAATCTTGAAAATCTCAAGAGAAGAAAAGCATATCACATATAAGCAAGTTCCATTAAGGTTAGCAGCAGATTTTTCAGCAGAAACGGCACAGAGAATGGATGAGTTATTCAAAACGCTCAAAGAAAAAACTGCCAAACAAGAATACTTTACCCTAAAAGCCATCACTCAGAAATGAAAGAGAAAGATTTACCCAGACAACAATTGAGGCAGTTCAATACCACCAGACCTGATTTACAAGAGATGCCAAAGGGACTTTTTTTCAAGATGAAAGCAAAAACTGATAATCAATAACATGAAAGCATATGAAAGTATAAAACTCAATGGTAAAAGTAAGTACACAAATTAGAAATACTGTAGTGGTGATATATAAATCACCTGTATCATTGGTATGAAGCTTAAAACATAAAACAGTTAAAATAATGACAGTGACAATAATTTGTTAAGGGATATACAACAAAAAATATGTAATTGTGACATAAAAACAAACTATGGGGGGAGATAAAGTAAAAATATTGTTTTCCTTACATTATCAAGATGCTATCAGCCTAAAATAAATTCCTTATCACTATGTTTTATGTAAGCCTTACAGAAATCACAAAGCAAAAGGAACCAAAGCATATCACAGTCATATGTGATAAAGGTACAAGTTAAATTACACTCAACAGTGGAAAGTTAAAAGCTGTCCTCTAAAATAGGAAACAAGAGAACTGCTCACTCTTTCCATTTCTATTCAACAAAGTAGTGGAAATCTAACCAGAGAATTAGGTAAGAGAAGGAAATCAAAAGCATCAAATTGAGGTGGGCACCTGTAATCCCAGCTACTTGGGGGGTTGAGGTAAGAGGACTGCAAGTTCAAGAACTGACTTATAAGAAATGCCAATGGGAACTTTTCAAGGTAAAATCAAAAGATTTTGAGACTATGTCTCAAAATAAAAAATAAAAAGGTCTTGGGATGCAGTTTAGTCATAAAGCACCTCTAGGTTTAAACCCCAGTATAAGAAAAACAAAACAAATGTCACAACAATAACAACAACATCAAAAATACTCCCAGAAAAAAAATGAACAAAAAGAAACAAGACAACAAAACAAAACAACAAATAAGAAACCTCAAAATAAAGCAAAAAGCAACCAAATTGGAAAGCAAATAAACTGTTCCTGTTTGCAGATGACATGATTTTATATTTTCACCATCCTACAGACTCACCAAAAATCTGCTAGAATGGGTAAACAAACTCAACAAAGTTATAGGATACAATATCAACATGCAAACATCAGTAGATTTTCTGCACAAAATAAATTATTCAAAGAAGAATTTTTAAAATTCCATTTACAACATTTAAAAATAATTAAATTATTATAAATAAATTTAACTAAGGAGGCAAATGATTTATACACTGAAAATCATAAAACATTGCTGAAAGAAAATGAAGAAGATATTCCTGGATTGATATTTCTGCATTCAAAGAATTAATATTGCCAAAATGTCTAATTTTGTATAAAGATTAATAATCTGTATAAAAATTCCAATGATATTTTTTATAGAAATAGAAAAGAATCCTAAAATTTATACAGAATCATTAAAGATCCTGAATTAACAAAGGAATCTTAAGCAAGTAGAATAAACCTGGGAGCATCACACTACCTGATTTTAAAATATACCACAAAAGTATAGTAATCAATAGCATGGTGCTGGGATAAAAACAGACATACAGACCAATCGAACAGAACAGAGAACCCAGAACTACGTACTTTTAGCTAACTTATTTTTGACAAAGATTCCCAGAATACACAATGGGAAAAAGTCTGTACAACAAATGGTGTTAGGAAAACTAGATATCCATAGGCAGAAGAATGACACTAGACTCTTATGTCACATCATTTAAAAAATCAACTCAAAATGGATTGCATAGTTCAACATTCAGTCTAGAACTATAAAACTAATATATGAAGAAATATGGAAAATGCTTCTTGATGACATTCTGGGCACTGATTCTGGATATGACCTAAAAAGGATAGGTATCAAAAGTAAAAATATATAGTTACAGCAACCAAAAAGCTTCTACACAGTAAAGGAAGCAGCACAGTAAAGAGTCAATCTACAGAATTGGAGAAAATACTTACAACCTGTGCATCTGATAGCGGGGCTGACACCTCAGACACATTAGGAACTCAACTCAAGAGGAAGGAAAAAAAATAACACATGGACTTCCAGGAAATTCTGTTCTTTGCAACTACATGGATGAATCAGGAAGGCCATTGAATTAAGTGAAATACACCAGGCACAGAATTAAAAGTACTTGGTGACCTCATTATCTATATGTGAAATGTAAAAGTTGAACTCAGAACAGAGAACAGAATGGTATGGTGGTTACTGGGGTTGGTGGGAACAGGAGTTGGGGAGATGTTGGTAAAGGATATAAAATAACATCTCAGAGTCTATTTTAAGTGTTTTCCATACAAAAAGTGATAAGTATATGAGTTGATGCATATGTTGATAAGTACAATTTAGCCGTTCCACAATGTATACGAATTTTAAAACACCATTTTTTTACCTGATTCACATATATAATTTTTGTCAATTTAAAAATTTTAACAATAAGTAATGAATAACTTGTCATAATTTAGGACAACTTCTTGTAAAATGAATGGATCTCTGTTGAGTCTACCTATTGTTCTATTTCATTTTAAGCTAATGAAATGAAACCCAAATTGCTGTCTCCAAATATGAGAACAAAATTGTGTTCATCCTTAGCTTGTTAACTGAAAAGCAGCAACTTGGAACAGAAGCCATCTTGAAATACAGTTATCTAAAACATGAAAATTTGTACTAGCCTTTAATTCAAGATGCATGCCTCTAGGTAGAGATGAAATGAAATACTTATTATTTTATTAGACCAATTGCTTCAGTCTATAAGCTTCATTGTCAAATTTCAACTTTAATTTTTACAATCTGAAATGACATTGTTTTGACTACATCACTCTTAAATAAACATTTTTGGTTTAATGCCACTGTCCTCTACATATTAATTAGTAGGAAAATAAAAATTTATGCAATACAATTTATTATTCTACTTTTTAACTAATATGAACACCATTCATAAAATATGCTTCACTTTAATCAATTTCCATAATTTATTGCATCTTTCTTTTTTAAATATTTTTTTAGTTGTTGATTTTATTTTATTTATGTATTTATGTATGGTGCTAAGAAACAAACCCAGCGCCTCACACATGCCAGGCAACTGTGTGCTACCAGTCCCAGCCCTACTGCATCTTTCTTTACCCACATTAAATCTAAGACTAAATTCTATTTAAAACTACTCCTTTGCCAATTTCATTTATGGAAGACAACTTCCTATGGACATTTCTGAACATAACTCATTTTTCCTTCCAGGCACTGAAGACACTAAGGGCAGGAAGTTAATTGTTTGTGTGTTTATGTTTGTTTTGCTTATCGACTGACTCTGTCTTGGTGGCTTGAAAAAAGTAAAGACATCTGATCTGGGAATAAAGAGGAATTGGTTCACTGAGGGCAGAGAGGAACCACCTCTGCACTCATAGACTGCATCTACTCTACCAAAGTACAGCTTGGGATCGGTGTACCACGTGTGGGAACAATTTCTCATTTCTCTCAAACTTAGTCACCACCAGCCAGGACAGAGGGTAGAGCTCAATAGCAAATTTTTAAAGAGAAAGCAAAGTCTTTTCTACTTGTATGTTTTTAAAAATATGCACATTGATAAATTATAGCTATATGTGTTTTTAAGATACAAAATGATGATGCTGTGATTTTTTTTTGTTACAATGTGAAATAACCAAATTAAGCCAACCAACCTATCCATCACCTCAAACATTTTACTGTATTGAGAACATTCAAGATCCAGCCTCCCAGTGACATTGAAATGTATAGTATTCAGCTCTTAGAAAAGACCTTACAAAAATCTGAGGCTTTGTACTCCTTGATTATTATCTCAGCATTCATCAGAATGTTAAAAATAATTATAGTTCAGCTGATGGCTGAGAACTGGGTAGCAACCACTGGTTCCTAAAACTCAACACTGCCTTTGAACTTTTTGGAATCTCACAGCCTTCTCTAACTGTATTCTGTTATTCCATGGCTGACAGTTGGAGCAGTTTCTTTCATCTGTTTTTCCAATTCCTTCTGGTTTCCTATACTATAGAATAAAAAACTACTAATATCATGAAAACACAGATATCCAGAAATGCCTAGGAAATACAGCCAGTTTGCTAGAGACTAGGAAAATAACTAGCAGCACTTCTATACCAGACTGCAACAGTAATGAGCATCTCCTAACACAGAATGTGAAGCAACCATCATTATTTTTGTTTCTGTTTTAACTGGTTCAATCAGATTTCCATGTATGAGAACCAGGGCTAGAGTAACAAATCATGTGAAAGGACCAATAGTACAAGCTGTTTCTCCTCCAGGACTAGCTAGATTCTTTATTGAAATTTTGATGACAATGCAGAATCACCCCTTTAAGCTGAAATTTCCCTATCAATTCCATTTAGAAACTTACTATACACTTTCAGCAAAGAATTCAAATACCCTCCTCAAGAAACCCAATGTGCCCTCTGTGTGTGTGTGTGTGTGTGTGTGTGTGTGTGTGTGTGTGTGTGGTGAAGGGGATGAAACCCAGGGCATTGCCCATCATGCTAGGCAACTGCTCTACCACTGAGCCACACCCGGAACTCTTAATCTTATCTTTAATGCCATGTGACCAGCATAGAGCTGTCAGTTAGGCTGCACCATCTAAACTTCACACATTTGTTTTTAACATGTATGGGAACACCCTGGAGAGCACTGGGATTCATAATGCTTTCTTTAAAATAATTTAAAATTTGACTTTTATTTCTATTTAATTCATGTTGAAAAAGGAAAAATAAAGACACAAAGAATTTGATGCCTAATTAGTAAAGTACACTTTTATTTTGATGATTTTATGGAAAATAACTAGGGGCAGAAAAATGTCTGTGAGATATTTAGGCTGTGATTTTACAAGAGTGGCTGAGAGTAAGTGACACATCTCATTGCAACTCACAATTGTCTTCTTCTCTTAATCTTGTCTAGTTTTATCATTAAATAATTTCTTATTTGGCTTGTGAATTCTTCGCTGAAAGTGTGTATTAAGTTTCTAAATGTAACTTGTGAACTTAATATCTGCTTTGATTTTGGCTTTTTTGAGTTAGAAAATTACCAAGTTTTTAAGGGTTATGCCAATTGCCAAGTGAGGGGAGGTTAGTGGGAGAGCTTTTCAAGGAAGGCTGCAGCTCCTGGCAGGCAGCACTTAGGATTACAGGTGCACTCAGATAAGAATATGGTTTCTACCTTGATTAGCACTCACTGAAAATTACCAACATGACAAGAAGCCTCTTTCAGCTTGACAAAAGCTTCCTGCATTTGCAATTCCGTGGTTATGAGCCATTTCTTGTGGGGAGACACTCTTTCACTTACCTAAAATCATCCCCAACACAAGAGATATGACAGCATTGAATTCCATCCCTGATGACAGAGTGGCTCTTCTCCTTGCATTCTGGTTAACCTATTAAACAGTCCACAAGAAGTAGACATGGAAATGTGAGCAATTTGGATGATAAGAGGATGGGAATCAAGGGCAGGCCAAGAAAAATGACAAAGATAAGTGATACATTAGTGCTATCAGAAAGATGAAAGAAACCAACTTCAAACAATAGATTATCTAGAATGGAGAAACCCTTTCTTGAACAATTTCAGTAATACATTAAATTCCACTTGTCCTCACTGTCTCACCCTTTTCCCTTTATTTTTATTCATGGTATAAGTATCCATAAATGGTATAATCCGTAGGAAATGCAATAAGCTATTTTAAATCTCAAAGTTTAATTTACTCTGGTGCTTTTTCAAAAATAGATTCTTATTTTAAGCAAGATCTTGACCTTTTCCTTGTGTTTAAATTGCTGTAGCATTTATTCTTTTGTATAAAGTGGGAATGGGTTTGTCAACTTTCACTATCATATATTAGATATTTCTCTATCAAGTCAAGTAAAA
Organism: Marmota monax; assembly: GCF_021218885.2. Lineage (NCBI taxonomy): Eukaryota > Metazoa > Chordata > Mammalia > Rodentia > Sciuridae > Marmota > Marmota monax. Next base: position 11,131 of record NW_026694033.1, read on the forward strand.
CATCTGAGGACAGCTTTGCTTTTAAAACTGTTAGTACTTACTAACAACAGCTTTGATAATCTCATTGCTAAACAAAACACTTTGATTACATGTCTGTCCTAACAAGACTTAGAGAATAATAGTGCTAAATGGGTATTTCTGTTATTAAGATGTATTATCAAATTTTTGCTTTAACTCATACATTCTGAGAGCCACTATTTTAATTATTGATGCCATTGTTAGATTTATTATCTTACCTCTACAAAGACCACTGCAGCTTCTCTGTTAATCTTCACATTGTGAAGTTGCCCATCAGCCAGGTTTTTAAAATCAAAGTTAAAAACATCTGGCTCTCTGTGTCTGTCTAGCTTATACCTGATCTGCAAACTTCCTGAAGACAAAAAAAAAAGACAGTTTTAACTAAAACAAAACTTTACAAAAATTGCCCACGCAGGTTCTAAATCACATTAAATTTTCTAAATATAATTTGAATCTATGGAGCATATTTTTGGGTGGAACAATATATACTTCTCCTGGAAAATTGATCGTTTATGAGCTATTTTAGGGCCACATTCTAAATTTAGTTACTATTTTAAAAGTTAATATCAAATGGATTATAATGAACAGTCTCCTTTCCAACATCCTCAATTTTCCTTAACTAAATGAAAAAGTGTAAGTTGAGCATATGAAAACTCTGAACCAGGCTCTAAGTCAATTATTAATGTGATAGTCATATTATTAAATGGTAAAACCTCAAGCAATACTGCATTAATGTTCAGGTTCTTTAACTTCTTTTAATCTGAATTCACTGCAATTTAATGTATTGTTGACATTTGCATAATTAATTTTTTTCCTTACACGATCAGGATTTTTCCCCCTAAAGTTTGTGCCATAACAAAGAAATAGAGAAAAATAGAAATATATTGTTTTTTGCAGTATCCAAATCTCTCATTCCACATACTGTACTTCTTCACAGATGGAGCTCAATAATTCTCTTAATACTTATAATTCTCATATGGTTTTTGCATATCCATAGAAACCAGTTTAAGATTGTTTGTTCTCCAACTGTGTACTCCTGAAAAAGCCTTAGCAGGCTTCAGTTGGGTGGGTCACTCAACTTTTTCATATACGCATGACACTAGTGATTTCTCAACTACTAATAGATAAAGAACCATCATATTTATTGGATGCTTATGGATATTGTCTTTTCTATGGTTTAAATATTTCTTTATTTTTTTTTCTTAGAGGGAACTAGAAATATTTTCCATGTATTAAACAAGATATTTCAAAGAGAACTACAAAATTCAATTATATATTTCATACATAGAAGCATAGGCCCCCCCCAGGGAATCACAGGAAGCACAGTTTCACACCAAACCCATAAAATAATCAAACGTTTATGGGAGAAAGGCATCTTAATTGAATCGTTGAAATGTTAACTTTTGCTGTAAATATTTGGGGTTATAATGAAAAATAAAGCAACTGTAGTAAAGCCTGGTTTGTGACTGGATCACCGAAAGGTCCTGTGGCTTTATGGTCACATTTTTCTTACTCAGTTTCTTATTTATTTATTTATTTATTTATTATTGGTTGTTCAAAACATTACAAAGCTCTTGACATATCATATTTCATACATTTGATTCAAGTGGGTTGGTTCTCATACTCACCATTGGAGGCAAGGATAACTGAAAGGTACTCCTCATAGACAGAGCCTACAAACAGCAGCAGGCTGGGAGTCCCCGTGGTTCGGAAGCTCAAGGTGACTATTTCCCTGGTTAGTGTTAGCTCCTCATGAAATAAAGCTGCTAAGGAGCTGGAGTTCCCATTGAAGGTGTAATTGTGATGCTCTTGAAAACTGTAGATTATGGAGGAACCAGCTCCAAAATAGGCAGAAATCTCTGGACAAAATTTTTGTTTTGTTAGTAATACTTAAGTGCAATAATACTTGCTTTATGCACATTTTTTAAAAAAACCTAATCCCTCACTATCCCAAGAGAGAAAATAATAATGGCATTTTTACTGTTTCATTTTACTTTTACAATTTTAAGGTTAAAAATGTATATATACTATTATTTATCTAATAAAATATTACACATACTCATTCTCCATTATTTTTATAACTTGATTTTGTAATGATAAATATTTCACTGTTGCCTTCAAAATATTTCATCTTAGATTTACATAAAATTAAATCTCTAGTCTAAACATATAATTCAGAGGTTTTTCCTCTTCATGGGGCATTTCACTACGGCAATCCAGAAATGACTGCTACCAGAGCTAACAGAAGTAGCCAGTAATGGCTTCTCAAAACAGATTCCTATCTCTTCCTGAATTACACAGAGGATTTGGGACAGAAATTCTATTTCAAATCATCATAGAGTTGCTTTGTCCTTTCTTTGTAGCATCATATGCCAGAACATTCTTCATGTTGTACTTGAAGCCTCCTTCTTGGCCACTTACCATGTGAGCAGAATGGGCCCTCATAGGCAGAGGATGTACAGTCGCAAGCCACTCCTCTGTGCTGTTCTTGACATATGCCCCCATTGTGACACAAGTGTGCATAGCTGCTGCAGTGTCCTGCACACCCTGCCTCCACTCCTGGAGTCACCTTGGCTCTTCCCTCCAGGTCCAGAGCCATCCCGTTCAACTGCAGAAACCGAATGCACCCCAGAAAGCCCCTCTGCCTGCTGGCCGTTCCACCTGCAAGGGAAACACTGCAAATGGCAGCACAGTTCCTCCTGTACTATTGGCAAGTCAACACTCCACCTGAGGCCTTGTGGACAAGATCAAAAACCAGGACCCTTAAAAATGTTCTCTATGGAGACCCAAGATTGTGGGCTAGAGGAAGGCTGCATTCTGTGTTGCTCTGTGACCTGGATTCAAGTAGTGGGGAATACTGTTTTTCTGTGAGTTATTAGAGGACCCCCAACAGCTGTGCCAGAACATTAATGCACAGGTCCCTTGCTGCAAACCCACACAGGATCCTGGTTGTGGCTGCCTATGCGCAGGACCTCTGGTCACCATTCCTCTGTGCAATCCCATGAGGCTCCCCTGTCGCCTCCATCTTGGGACACTGTAACCACTGCCATAGTCCCTTACTTGCAATAGCCTGCACCTGGGGACACCAAACAGGGTCTGAAGACAGCCACCAGCCACAACACTGTACACCACCGAGCTGCATCTCTGAACACGACACCCAATGCCACTGTCCAGCCCTTGGGACACCTTTGTCACCATCTTTAGTTGGGGCAACTCCCAGCTGGCAAACCGGCTGGGTCCTAGAAGCAATGTCAAAGTACCTATAGTCCCCAACTCCTTCCTCCCCTGCAGCCACTAACAGGGCACAGTGCTTGCGGCTATGTGGCAAGCTCGCAAGCCTGGCCCTGAACTGCCCAATACAAAACAGCTCTCTAGGACAGGTACGCAGCCCCCATAGCACAGTCCATAAGATCTCTGGAGAGAGAGGTTCCTGATTGGGAAGTAGAAAGGGAGGGGGTGAGTGAGATACAGTTTAGAGACTACATTAGATACCAGGAATTGTGAGGGCTATGGTCTATAGGTGATATAAGGAGATAAGACCAGGCACCTACATCACATGAGTAGGCCCCAAAGGAGATACTTAAGATGCTGTCTCCCACTGGGGACATGCAACTACTATATGCCACTTCCAGGAGCTCCATCCCCAAGACCAACCCTCCTACCCTAATAATCTTCATTAGCCTAAGGGTGGAGATACCAGCAAACAACAGACAATCCCAACTACTGGATGAGTAGGGAAGCAGGAAAGATACTGAACTCCAACAAAAACAATCCTTGTATTTTCCTTTGAGATTTTTTCTTTTCTCTTTTTTCCCCTTTCTCTCTCTCTCTCTCTCTCTCTCTCTCTCTCTCTCTCTCTCTCTCTCTCTCTTCTCCCACCCCCACATCCCCAACATTTGTGAAACCAAGTATTTTTCATGGATTAGGCTATTGAGGACTGGAATGTCTGTGTAGTATATGACAGTTGTGTTGCATATTATTTTATCTCCTATTTCTACATTTTTATTTTTCTTAATTTTTATGGTTATTTGTTTTTTTATTCCATTGTCTTCTCACTTACTAGTCTCATCAAAATTACTTTCTCTCTTTTCTCCTGCTACTAGCCAACTAGATTCCTTTTTCAAGCTTCCTAAGATCTAATAAGTCTTTATATCCTTACCTCCTACCTCCTTAACATCTCATCCTATACCACACCCCTGTTCTCTTTGTTCACCATCCGAAACTGTAGACCCTTTTGCAAACCTACTGTTTATATTGTAGATAATAATTAAACTCAACATTTCTGCATATTGTGACAACCCCACAAATGTCTTAATAGTGGTTATTTGGTTCAAGGTTGTATATTGTTTGTATTGGGATCTGTTAATATTGTTCTCCCCCTTAAAAGAGAGGTATTGGAACCCTGCAGGGACACTATATGCCTATAGGGTAAAAACTGTAACACCTTGGATCTGCAGTGCTACAAGGGAAGACATACAAACAACATGAGAAAACAAGGGAATGAAGTGCCCTAAACAAACCAAGATACTATATTACTAGAATCCATGGCCAGCACAGCAGAAGAAATGACAGAGAAGGAGTTCAGGATATACATAATTAAAATGTTCTGTGCATTAAAGGATGATATAAGAGAGCAAATACAGGCAGCAAAATATAATTACAATAAAGAGTTACATAAGCCAATATAGGAAACAAAAGATTCCTTCAAAAAGGAGATGGAGGTTCTGAGGGGGCAAAAAAAAAAAAACAACAGAAGTCCTTGAAATGAAGGAAAGAATAAACCAAATTAAAAACACAATGGAAAGCATCACCAACAGGTTAGATCATTTGGAAGACAAAACCTCAGACAATAAAGAGAAAACATATAATCTTGAAATAATGTTGACCACAAAATGAAACCATAAGCAGAACATTCAAGAATTATGAGATAACATAAAAAGACCAAATTTAAGAATTATTGGGATAGAGGAAGGCATAGAGTTACAAACCAAAGAAATGAACAATCTATTCAATAAAACCAGAAAATTTTCCAAATATGAAGGATGAATTGGAAAATCAAATACAAGAGACTTATAGGACACCAAATGTACAAAATCATAACAGATCCACACCAAGGCACATTATAATGAAAACACCTAGCATACAGAATGGGAGAATTTTAAAAGCTATAAGAGAAAGGAATCAGATTACATATAGGGGGAAACCAATTAGGCTATCTGCAGATTTTCCAACCCAGATCCTGAAAACTAGAAGATCCTAGAAAAACATATGCCAAGCTCTGAAAGAAACCAAGAATATTATATCAGCAAAATTAAGCTTTAGATGTGATGACGAAACAAAAACCTTCTATGATAAACAAAATTTTAAAAAATTTACAACTAGAAAGCCTGCACTACAGAACATCCTCAGCAAGATATTTCATGAGAAGGAAACAAAATCAACAATGAAAATAAGCAATGGTAGGTTTTACACTAAAAGAAAAACCAATCAAAGGAAAAACCAAGTCAAGTTATATAGTAAAAATAAACAAAAGTGACTAGAAATATAAATCATGTCTCAATAATAAACCTGAATGTTAATGGCCTAAGCTCATCAATCAAAAGACAGGCAGGCAGATTTGATTTAAAATAGACCCAACAATATGCTGCCTTCAAAAGACTCCTCTCTTAGGAAAAGACATCCACAGATGGAAGGTGAAAGATTGGGAAAAAGATATCCCTCACATGGACTGCAGTAAGAAACAGGGGTTTCCATCCTCATATCAAATAAAGTAAACTTCAAGCCAAAGTTAATCAAAAGGAATAAAGAAGGATATTATATACTGCTTAAGGGAACCATACATTAACAAGACATAACAATTATAAATCTATATGCTGCAAACAATGGAACATCTATGTTCATCAAACAAACTCTTCTCAATTTCAAGAGTCAAATAGACCACAACACAATAATACTGGGTGAGTTTAACACACCTCTTTCACCATTGGACAGACCTTCCAAACAAAAGTTAAACCAAGAAACTACAGAACTCAATAATACAATCAATTAGACTTACCAGACATATATAGATATTTCATCCATCAATGAGTGAAATACACTTTCTTCTCAGCAACACATGGATCCTTCTCTAAAATAGACCATATATTATGCCACAAAGTAACTCTTAGCAAATCCAAAAAACAGAGATACTACTCTATATTCTATGAGATCACAATGGAATAAAATTAGAAATCAATGATAAAATAAAAACTAGGAGCTACTCTAACACCTGGAGACTAAATATGCTATTGAATGAACAATGGATTGCAGAAGGCATTAAAGAAGAGATTAAAAAGTTCTTAGAGGTAAATGAGAATACTGATACAACATACTGAAATATCTAGGACACTATGAAGGCAGTACTAAGAGGAAAGTTATTGCATGGAGTTCATTCCTTAAAAGAAAAAAAAGTCAACAAACAAATGATTTAACATTACATCTCAAAACCCTAGAAAAAGAAGAACAAACCAAAAAAGTAGAAGCAGGAAATAATTAAAATCAGAGCTGAAATCAATGAAACTGAAACAAAAGAAACAATTAAAATATTTGACAAAACAAAAAGTTAGTTCTTTGAAAAAAATAAATAAAATTGATAAACCCTTAGCTGTGCTAACGAAGAGAATGAGAGAGAAAACTCAAATAACTAACATCCATGATGAAAAAGGAAATATCATGATGGACACTACAGAAATACAGAAGATAATTAGTAATTCTTTTGAAAATTTGTACTTCAATAAAATAGAAAATATTGACGGCATCGACAAATTTCTAGAGTCATGTGATTTGCCCAAACTGAATCAGGATGATATATACAAGTTAAACAGATCAATTTCAAGCAATGAAATAGAAGATGCCATCATAAGCCTACCAACCAAGAGAAACCCAGGGCCAGATGGATACATAGCTAAGCTCTATAAGACCTTCAAAGAAGAACTAATACCAATACTCCTAAAATTATTCCATTAAAGAGAAAAAAAGGAAAAAAATTCCAAACTCATTCTATGAGGCCAATATTACTCTGATTCCAAAACCAGGCAAAGACACATCAAAGAAAGAAAACTTCAGACCATTATCTCTAATGAACATAGATGCAAAAATTCTCAATAAAAATTCTGGCAAATCTAATACAAAAACATATTAAAATGATAGTGTACCACAATCCAGTGGGGTTCACCCCAGGTTGGTTCAACATATAGAAATCAGTAAATGTAATTGGTCACATCAATAGACTTAAAGATAAGTACCATATGATCATCTCAATAGATGCAGAAAAAGCATTCTACAAATACAGCACCCCTTCATGTTCAAAACTAGAAAAACTAGGGATAATAGGAACCATATCTCAACATTATAAAAGCTATCTATGCTAAGCCCAAGGCTAACATCTTTCTAAATGGAGAAAAATTGAAAACATTCCGTCGAAAAACTGGAACAAGACAGGGATGCCCTCCATCACCACTTCTTTTTTTCCTAATTTCTTTGTTTTAATTAGTTATAAATGACAGTAGAATGCATTTATATACTTTGATATATCATACATAGATGGGATATAATTTCTCACTTTTCTGAGTGTACATGTTGCAGAATCAATATTGGTCATGTAGTCACATATATACATACAGCAATAATGTCTGTTTCATTCTACTATTTTTCCTATCCCCACATCCTCTTCCCTCCCCTCCCATCACTTCCCTCTACCTAATCTAAGGAAACGCTCTTCTTCCCTAGTGCCCCGCACCATATTGTGAATTAGCATTTGCCTATTAGAGAAAACATTCGGCCTTTGGTTTTGTTGGATTGGCTTATTTCACTTAGAATATTCTCCACCTCCAACCATTTACTGGCAGATGCCATAATTTTGCTGGTGGGACTGCAAATTGGTGCAACTACTATGGAAAGCAGTATGGAGATTCCTCAGAAAACTGGGAATAGAACTACCATTTGACCCAGCTATCCTACTCATTGTTTTATACCCAAAAGACTTAAAATCAGCATACTATAGTGACGCACACACATCAATTTTTACAGCAGCTCAATTCACAATAGCTAGACTATGGAACAAACCTAGGTGTCCCTCAATAGATAAATGGATAATGAAAATGTGGGATATATAATCTTTTACCACTTCTATTTAGTTCTTGAAACTCTAGCCATAGGCAATGAGACAGATGAAAGAAATTAAAGAGATATGCATAGGAAAGAATTCAAACTATCACTATTTGCTGATGACATGATTCCATACCTAGAGGATCCAAAAAATTCCACCAGAAAACATCCAGAACCAATAAATGAATTCAATGAAGTAGCAGGATATAAAATCAACACCCATAAATCAAAGGCATTTCTATACATCAGTGACAAATCCTCTGAAAGAGAAACTAAGAGAACTACCCCATTTACAATAACTTCAAAAAATAAAATAAAAAACTTGGGAATCAACTGAACGGAAGAGGTGAAAGACCTCTACAATGAAAACTATAGAATACTCAAGAAAGAAATTAAAGACGACCTAAGAAGATGGAAAGATCCTCCTTGTTCTTGAATAGGCAGAATTAATATTGTCAAAATAACCATACTACCAAAAGCACTATACAGATTTAATGCAATTCCAATCAAAATCCCAATGACATTCCTCATAGAAATAGAAAAAGCAGTCATAAAACTCATCTGGAAAAATAAGAGACCTAGAATAGCCAAAGCAATCCTTAGCAAGAAGAATGAATCAGATTGCATCATGCCACACCTTAAACTATACTACAAAGCTGTAGTAACAAAAACAACATGTTATTGGCACCAAAATAGACTTGTAGACTAATGGTACAGAATAGAGGACACAGAGACAACCACCTAAATACAGTTACCTCATACTAGACAAAGGTGCCAAAAACACATATTGGAAAAAAGATAGCCTCTTCAACAAATGGTGCTGGGAAAACTGGAAATCCATATGCATCATAATGAATTAAGCCCCTATCTCTCACCACGCACATAACTCAAAGCTGATCAAGGACCTAGGAATTAGACCAGAGACCCTGTACCTAATGAAGAAAAAGTAGGCCCAAATCTTCATCATGTCAGATTAGGCCTAAACTATCTTAACAAGACTCCTTTAGTGCAAGAAATAAAATCAAGAATTAATAAATGGGAGGGATTCAAACTGAAAAGTTTCTTTACAGCAAAAGACACAGTGAGGTGAAGAGACAGCTTACAGAATGGGAGCAAATTTTTACCACATGCACATCAGATAGAGCACTAATTTCTAGGGTACATATAAAGAACTCAAAAAAACTTAACATCAATAATAATAATAATAATAATAATAATAATAATAATAATAACAACAACAACAACCCAATCAATAAATGGGCTAAGGAACTGAACAGACACTTCTCAGAAGATGATTAACGAATTTATGGAAAAATGTTCAATATCTCTAGCAATTGAAGAATGCAAATGAAAACTACTCTAAGATTTTATCTCACTCCAGTCAGAATGGCCGCTAGAGGATGTGGGGGGAAAGGAACAATCATACATTGGTGGTAGGACTGCAAATCAGTGCAACCAATCTGCAAAGCAATATGGAGATTCCTTGGCAAACTTGAGATAGAACCACCATTTGACCCAGCTATCCCACTCCTTGGTTTATAGCCAAAGACTTAAAAACAGCATACTTCAGTGATGCAATCACATCAATATATATAGCAGCACAATTCAAAATAGCTAAATCGTGGAATGAACCTAGATGCCCTTCGGTAGATGAATGGATAAAGAAACTGAGGTATGTATACACAGTGAAATATTACTCAGCATTAAAACAGAATAAAATCATGGTATTTGCAGGTATATGGATAGAGTTAGAGAACATTATGCTAAGTGAAGTAAGCCAATCCCAAAAAACCAAAGGCCAAATGTTTTCTCTGATATGTGGATGCCGATACATAAGTGGGGTGAGGGGGAGCATGGGAAGCATGGAGGAACTTTGGAGAGGGAAAAGGGGAAGGAGAAGGGAGGGGGCATGGGGGTAGGAAAGATGGTGGAATGAGATGGACATCATTACCCTAAGTACACGTATGAAGACACAAATAGTATGACTCTACTTTGTGTACAACCAGAGAAATGAAAAACTGTGCAATATATGTGCACTATGGATTGATATGCATCCTGCTGTAATGTATAACAAATTAGAATATATAAATTTTAAAAAATAAAATAAAAACAAAAAAGAAAAAATGTTCTCTAAACAAATGCAATTTTGAAAACATAATTGTGACCAATTGTTGAGAATTATTAAGCAGTACTGAATAAACCACTAATATAAATATATTTTTAAAAGTTGAAGTTAGTAAATATTCTAAAAACACTTCTTCAGGTTACATTTATTTTTTTTAGTTATAGATGGACAAATACCTTTATTTTGTTTGTTTATTTTTTTATGTGGTGCTGAGGATGAAACCCAGGGCCCCCGCATGTGCTGCGCCAGCGCTCTACTGCTGAGCCACAACCTCAGCTCTTCAGGTTACATTTAAAAAGATGTTTACATTTTTCCTTTATAAAGCATGAAATAAAGATCCATGATCATATCTATTTATTTATTGTTGTTTGTTTGTTTGTAGATGGACACAATAACTTTATTTTATTTGTTTATTTTTATGTGGTTCCGGGAATCAAACCCAGTGCCTCATGCATGCTAGGCAAGCACTCTACCACTGAGCCACAACCCGGGCCTCCATGATCATTTTTAAATAATTTAAATAATAATTTAAATAATTTAAATGATATGTCTTGAAAGGTTATGTAGCTGAAAATCTCTAATTATATATGTGAACTTCTTTTTTTGAAGAGCTCTCAGTACTAAAGCTGTGAAGAGAAACTGAGGAGGGAGCAATAAAGAGGACACAAGGGTGAAGCCATGAATGAGGACCTCAGGCTTACTGGCTGGACCCCGTTAATCCAGGGTCATGGTGGTGTAACACAGCCTGAACACTATGCTCCTCTGTAATTTTCTTAACTCTCATGTGAGTTTAAGGTGATAGTTTGCAAACATGGAAGCACAGGTGTAACTGCAGAGCTTGTTAAAAAACACAAATCTCATACTTAGGATATCCCATATCTGAATTTTCAACTAGCTTCTCAAGGCATTAGAAATCTTACTCTGTAGGGATGCTAATTCTAGGTGAATTTCATGCAAACTTGGCTTCAAGAAATTCCATTAATTTACCCTAAGGATTATAAATCAGAAAATAAAATTGTGTAAGTTGAGCTGTAGTTTGATGATTTGAAATGAAGCTTTATATCAATAAGAACTAATTGTGCTTGAAGCCAATTTTAAGGAGCCCTGGGTTGTACACCGCCCCCCCCCTCCACCTCCCACCCCCACCACACACAATTGCTTAAATTCACTGAATAACATTAGATCCTCTTTGGTGTAGGTATATTCCAGCTTACTAACTTGTGATTTATATTTGTTTTAATTGGATTTTGTTTTCATTTACTTTAAAAGATATGAGAAATGACCAAGTGAGAGCTACTTGGTTAATCTGCTTACTTTCCAAATTAGAATAGAGTTGCTTGAAACATAATGTAATAAGACATTTTTTTCCTTGAGAAAAACAATAATAAAATAACAAATAAATAAAGGAAAGATTTCCATTGTCCAGAGCTATCTCTTTCCCAACCTTCCATAGGGGGAATAAAACCCAGGGACCCTTTACCACTGAGATTCATTCCCAACTCTTTTTTTTTTTTTTTATAATTTTGAGACAGGGTCTAAGTTGCAGAGGCTGGCTGGCCTCAACTTGTGATCTTCCTACTTTGGCCTCACAAATCACTGGAATTATAGAAATGTGCTACTGTGCACAGTTTGAGCTGTAATCTTTAAAGAATGGGGAACAAAGAAGTCAGACATGGTTATGAACATGGCCAATGTGAACACAGAGAAGCAGAAGTGGAATAGGACAAGGGAGGCCAGGAACGACATGGGGGTATTTCTTGCCAGGGACAGACACACTAGATAACTTCTGTGACATGGTCTCCTGTGGTCTGTTTTGAGGGTACACTGGAGGATTCTGTCCTAATTGCAAGGCAGGTTCTCTAATTCTACAGAGATTTAAAATAGGAGAAATAGATAAAAATGGCTAAATGTTCGATAAAATAGTATTGATGAGAAGTAGCTGAAGAAAATGCAAATTGGCTATTACATTGAGTATAAATTTGGAAATTCTAATTGGGTCAGTTTGGGTTTCTGTGGTTCAAGTCAGTCAATCTCTTTGAGGCTGCATTATCTTCTCAGTAAATTGGGCAAAACAGCATCTGTAAAAGGAGATATTAAATATTAAATACGAAGGTCTTACAAATGGTGCTACAGTCTCTATTGTCATCATTGCTGTTATCGCTATTTTTTTTTTGATACCAGGGATTGAACTCAGGGGTACTCAACCACTGAGCCACATCTCCAGTCCTTTTTTGTATTTTATTTAGAGACAGGGTCTTAGCACCTCACTAAGTTGCTGAGGCTGGCTTTGAACTCATGATCCTCTTGCCTCAGCTTCCTGAGCTGCTGGGATTGCAGGCATGTGTCACCATGCCTGGTTTATCACTGCTATTTTAAATTACAGTTTCTTTTGGTTCAGCTGCACTTAGAGCACAGCTCAGTTATAAACCATCAGTACTCACCAATGAAGAGCTGGCTGTTGAGCTGCAAGAGGAGGTGCCCACCAGTGGGGGCAGGTTGAAACTTTTGAGGGAGCTGATCCACTTGGAGAGATGCTTCTTTAACATTTCTTTCTGCCTTCACGTGATGCCATCGGTTGTCATTAAAGGGAGTGGGTGACTGTACTGTGACTTCACAAGGACCATTCCCCACATCAAAGGAAAAGGTCACTTCTGTGGGAGCTGGAAATTGTGGATATTAAAGTTTCTCAAGTTAATTCAAAAGGGAGAAAATGTAATCCTGAGTGGACATGAAAACAGTATTGTGGTATGCTCATAATGAATAGGGCAGTGATGCAGGAAAGAATTACTTAGAGTTGGTTAGGAGGGAAAAATAAATTTGAATCCTGGAGAAAGAAAAACAAAACTGATTTTAATACATTCTTTCTCAGAGTTTGTTATGGTTGAGATATGAGATGTCCCCCAAAAGCTCATATGTGAATCAATACAAAAGGGTTTAGAGGTGCACTGATTGAGTTATGAGAGCCTTAACCTAATCAATGTGTTAATCCATTAATAGGAATTAACTTGTTGGCAACAGTAGGCAGATAAGGTGTGGCTGAAGGAGGAAGGTCCCTGAGGACATGCTTTTGGGGTTTATATTTTGTTCTTGGTAATTACAGCTCACTCTCTCTGCTTCCTGGTGCCAGGTCCTGAGCTGCTTTCCTCCTCCACACTCTTAGGCCATTATGTTCTGTCTCAACTCAGGCCTCAAGGAATGGAGTTGGCCATCTATAGACAGAGACCTCTGAAACCATGAGCCTCCAAATAAACTTTTCCTCCTCTAATTGTTCTTATCAGGTCTTTTGGTTACAGCAGTGAAAAAGCTGACTAAAACAGAGTTTAATTGCTCATCTTGCTAAGCTCTAACTAGCAGACATTTACCTATTGAAAGAAATCTAGCATGTGATCTGGCTTCATATAAATGATTTTGATTAAAGGTGATTTAAAACTTCATATAATTTAAAAAATCGTAAGTGAAATCTTTGACCATAAGAAATAAAGATTTGCACATGTGATTAAATAATGTGAGCAGTCAATTCAGTCAAATAATTTTTAATTTAGTAGAAATTAGTTATTTGACCAGTCTGGTTTAATCTCCTGACTGCACACAGAAGTAAAGTAGCACCAAACCATTATAATCTGTTGTATATCTCAGGAGATGTTGTTTCACTCTTTACCTGCTATAGTTTGGATGAGTAATTCCCAAAGGCTCAGGTGTTATTAAAGTCTTGGTCCTCAGGGTGGTGCTATTGGGAAGTGGAACCTTTGGAAGGCAGGACCTTCCAGGAAGGTCTTTAGGTAATTGAGAGGGCATGGCCTTGAAGAGGATTGTGGGGCCTTAGCCCTTTCCTCTTTCTCTTTTTTTCCTGGCTCAGGGGTAAGCACATGCTCCCATGATGACATACTGCCCTCACTAGAGGTCCAACACTATGCAGCCACTCTATTTTGGGCTGAAACCTCTAGAACCATGAGCCAAAATAAACCTTTCTAAGTTAACTGCCTTAGATATTTTGTTATAAGGATAGAATGCCGACTTCTTTAAGATAAAAGAATTTTTTTAAAATAATAGAATTTTGGTATTTATAAAAATATACTTGATAAGGAAGCATGGCAGCAGATTAGGAATGAGAATACTAAAGGGTTTATTGCTCATTACTGAGCATTCTGTGGCTTTGTCTCAGTGGCAACTCACCGTGCAGTTCTAGTCTGATAAAGTCTGTGATACCCAGGTTCTCTACAAACACCCCAGAAGAAGCTGTTGTCTTAAAAAAGAAAGACACATCAGCACTGAGCTCTCCATGGAATGTAGGGAAATGAAGATACGAAGTCTCAGTATTGAATGAAGCTGAATTCCAAAATGAATCTGTTTATTAAAAAAAAGAGTGAAAGTAATAGTGAAACAAAACAATAATTGCATTTTATGTGTCTAGCATTTATTTTTACTATTAAATGCATTACTCATCTAAGGGAGTCTTCATTTTGAGGTTCTTCTAGACATGAAGCCATGATATGAATATCCAAATGGTGATTACTTGGATCATTAAGATTCTGGACATGGATAACTGAGTAGAATCACTATGGAAATGGTCTGTGTTTTTAAACACAATTTTACTTTTAATTTAAGAAGTTAAAAATGACTATTGATTTTGATTTTAATCTGCATTGATTTGTGTAACTTTTACCAAAATTGAGAGATCTCCCTCTTGATATCCCCCTAAACTCACATCCTTTCTTCCTCATCCCTTTATAGTTTGCCTTTTCTAAAGGTCGTATAAAGAGTGATCCACTTTTTAACATTTCAAGATTGGCTCCTTTCACTCAGTATAATGGCTTTGAGATCCACTCACATTGTTGTACATATAAATATCTGCTTTTTCCTCCTACTGACTTCTCTAATGTAGATATGCTATAGTTTGACCAAACTGAAGAACATTGAACATCATTTCCAGATTTGGGAAGAGAGCTGCTATAATATTTGTGTACAGTTTTTCGGGTGAACATAAGTTTTCATTTCTCTAGGTTAGTAAATACCCAGCATGGAATTTCTGGATCATATGGTAGGTATGTATTTAACTCTAAAGCAAACTGCCAAACAGTTTTCTAGAGTGGCTGTACATTTGTCATTTCCATCAACAATGTATGAGTATTTTTACATCCTCACACAGCACTTGGCATTAGAAGTTTTTGTTTGTTTTTTGGCAATTCACATTGGTGTGTTGTGGTATCAATTTGCCTTTCCTAATGGCTGATGTTGTAGAACGTCTTCTCATGTACATCTGTGCTATCCTTACATCGTTTTTGATGAAGTGTGTCCTCAGTTTGGGGAGAATCAACATCTTTCCTATATTGAGTTTTCCAATCATGGACACAGTGTATGTGTCTCCTCTTATTTATATTTTCTTGATTTTTGCCTTCAGTCTTTTATAGATTTCAAGTAAACATGTTTTGTTGCATGTCAGTAGGGTATGTGTGTGTGTGTGTGTGTGTGTGTGTTTAAATTCCTTGAGATTTTCTGTGAAAACAGTCATATAATACACACACACACACGCACACACACACACATATATATATGTATGTATTTATGAGTAGAATTTTATTTATTTCAATCTGTGTATGTTTATTTATTTTATTACATAATTGCAGGCTTTGTCTTGTTCTCAATCTCAGGAGAAAAGAATTCAGTTTTTTTACTATTGATTACAATGCTAGCTTTGTTTTGTGTAGATATTCTTTCTTGAGCTAAAAAAGTTCTATTGCTATTTTGCTAAGCATTTTATTATAAATTATTATGCTGCATTAGTTATCATGATAATTCAAATTATCATTTAATCAATTCATTCAGAATAAAACCTTGACATGTGATTTTTATTATCTAAACTATTAGTCATAACATTCAGAAACACTAGGACTTTCTCCCAGAGCAATTCCTTGTATAGGCCCCATGGAGAACCTTGGGTCCCATAGGCTCCACAGGATTTCTCTGTCTTAGAGGTTAGCATGGCTACTGGGTCCTTGGTGGACCTCTGATTCAGGCAACATTGGAGAGTTCTGGGCAGAGGACTTACATGACAAGACTTCATTCACACTGGTGGCTGTGCTGAGAATAAGCCTGAGTGAGCAAAGACAGAGGCAGGCAGAACATTTCAAGAATGGAACAATAATCCAGGCCAGGTAGCAAAGGAAGTGGTGAGGTGTGGTCAGATTCTCAATCCATTCTTGAAGTTAGCAACAACAGGATTTGCTGATGCATCAGATGTGAGTAGTGATGAGAGTGTGAGAGGAAGTGAGAAGTTAAAAGTGACCAATGGTCTCAGTTTAAGGGGTGATGAGAAGAATGGAATTGCCACACACTGAATTGGGGAAAGTTGTAGAAATTATTTTCTTTCCCACCCCCTGATTTGTCAGGGTGAATCTGAAGCATCTATTAAGGCACAAGCAGAGGTTCATCATCCAGCCAGGTGGGCAAGCCTGAAGCTCAGTTATTGGGCTTGAGGTATAAAGTGGGGTTACTGAGTATTTAAAGCGAAGAGACTGATGGGAAGCGATCATTCTCATGCAGAGAAGGACAAGGTCAATGAGGGGAACAATGAACATCCCAACATGAGCCTATTGGTGAAATAAATACTGGAGGGAGGAGGGAAGGAGTAAAATGCAGACTTTGTGGCATGTTGGTGGCCTGGTAAGGAAAGTGAATTAAAAAGTGAATCATGATGGAGTCCAAAGTGGCTGGCCAGTCCATTAAGAGGAAAACTGAAAAATAATAATTGGGTTTAACAATATCAAGGTCACACTGGTGATCTGGAAGAGAGCAGTGTGTGGGGAGGGAAGGAGGACAAACCTTGATGGAGTTTATTTAGAAGAGACCATAAGGATGGAAATGAAGTTAGAACACATGTTTTTTGTTTTTCAGAAAGTTAAGATCATCAAAGTTCCTGGGTAACATTCAGAATTAATTAATACCTAATGGGATTAATTAATACTGTAGAATTCTGCCTATAATGGGCTCTGCCCTTTCATTTTCTCATTATCTTCTGGATTTTAGGCATATCAGCACTCATCAAAGTACTTGTACTTAGAACTTAGTAGGCATGTATAGGCTGAGCATACATAACCAAATAATCCAGGCTGAGCATACATAATCACATAATCCAAAGTATGAAATGAATGAAAATCAGAAACTTTGAGTATTGACAGTACAAGTAGAAAATTTCTCCCTGACCTCATGTGGTAAGTTGCAGTCGAAATGCAGGTGAACTAAAAGTATTGTGTTAAATCAGTGCCATGTGCATAAGGTCATAAAAAGCATGAATGAATTTAGTGTTTAGACTTGGGTTTCATTTACAAGATTTCTCATTATGCACATGCAAATATCCTCAAATCCCCCCCCCCAAAAAAAATCAAAAACAAAAACAAAACCTGAAATCTAAAATTATTTTAGATTTTAGGTCCCAAGAATTTTAGATAAGGGATCTAAAAGGAATAAAAGTTTGCTGCCTTAAAATTAGTAGGTGGGATAAGGTATAGAAAGTGCTGTCAAGCACAGTGGCACATGTCTGTAATTGCAGAAGAATTGCAAATTTGAGGCCAGACTCAGCAATTCAGCGAGAATCTCAGCAACTTGAGACCCTGTCTCAAAATAAAAAGTAAAAAGGGCTGGGGACATGGCTCAGTGGTAAAGCACCCGTGGGTTCAGCCCCCAGTACTGGGAAAAAAAGAAAAGATAAAGTTTGTTAACCAAGTGACAAATTATTTCAGATGATTCCCTTAGTCTTTACATCCGTAGTGTTATTTAAATACAGCATAAAAGAGTCAGAACCCAAAAGTAATATAATTTCTCTTTTTTCTCCATTATAATTATTTTTCTTTTTTATAAGTTAATATATTCCTATGAAATACAGATTACTAAAACAGATAGTCTTTTCATAAACCCATGCAGTTAATTTCTCATAAAACATTACCATGCATTATTAGATCCCTCTGACTGCTACTTACTGTCCCCTCGGCAGAGCAGAGGCCCCAGGGTATAAGCTGCTTCAGAGTGTGGCCGGCCTGCATCTGTCATCATAACCTGAGTGACTGGCAGGTGCTCCTTATGGGAAAGGACTCCTGTGTCACTGGTCCTAGGAAATAAACACAACCATCTCAACTTTATTCTGAATAACATAAGAAATTATAGTTTTTTATTGCAGTTCAAGAAGTATTAAGCAAATTTGTAAATACATATAGCAGGGAAATCAAAATGCTTATCTTAACACTTAGAAGCATAAGCATATATCTGAGGACAGGAGGTCACTGTTCATGCACCTGACCACTAAGAAGGAAGTGCACAGACTCATATGTGGTCATGGGTGCAGGTGTGAGGTTGCATTCTTAAAGCAACTAAGTGGCTCAGGATTCTGTCCAATTCAACCACTGTATAGAATTTAAATACAGAACTTCTGCAAAGAAGAGCAATCCGCCTTCACAAACACAAACAATACAAAAGATACCTGAATGACAAGATTTAGAATTTAAATCCTCATCATTTTATTACAATAGTCTCCATTTATCTGTAGTTTCACTTTCTGCAAATTCAGTTACTCACGGTCTGCCTTGTCGAAATATATTATTTGTTTTGACTCTTTCAAGGGAGAGAACCACATTTATTTAATTTTTATTACAGCATATTGTTATAATTATTATTATTAATATCTTACTGTGTCTAATTTATAAATTAAACTTTATCAAATATATATATATTTTATATACATGAAAAAACCACATGTATGTATGTAAATAGTATACATACATCTAGCTGTACCTATACTGTGTTCATTACTATCTGTGGTTTCAGGGATCTATTGGGGTCTTCAAGATATGGTGGGGACTCTATAGTAAAGCTCTAAAAAATTCCTATTGTGGTTATTAGGTATTTTCCTACTTGTTGACTCCATAAATTTAAAAACAAAAAATCATACTGACTCAAAACCAAGATGAAGGTAGGATATAACACTCCTAAAATTAACAGGAGGGATAGAAAGTGCTTTGTCAACCTTTATCACCATCCACTCATACAACAAACACTTATTCAACATTTTCTATCTACCAGGCTTTGTGTGTTGGGTATATGGACATAAAAAACATTATCAGTGCCCCTAGGTATTCTAGTGAATATCATAAATGTAATGGCAACTATATTATTATTATGTAATGTAATAAGTGAGGAAACATTAATATCTATGTTTCCAATACAGAAAGGACTAGAAAAGGAGCCAGAGACCCTGGATTGTAAGCTGGCAATCAACAGCTTCCCCTCTGGGTAAAATAAGATTTTTCTATACTTTTTAAGCTGTTCATACTTTTTATTGCAGACTTTTCAATTATATTTGCATTTATAATTTATGGACAAAAAAGATTTTTGTCTAGTTTATCTTTCTGATGTCTCATATCTATGTAGAACTAGTAAGTCTTAATTCCTAACAGTTACAAAACTGTCACTTACTCTAGGATACATAATTTTTTTTTTTTTGACATTTAACTTTTTATTTGGAGTAGTGTAGTGGTACTCATCACTTTTGAGTGAAATTTGAATAACACCAAATTATTATTTTAAGAAAAAAGAAATGTCCTTTCCATAATGATTGAAATGTTTCATTTCTTTTTTTTTATTTATTTTTTTATTGGTTGTTCAAAACTTTACAAAGCTCTTGACATATCATATTTCATACATAGGATACACAAATTGAAGCACAGAAAAATACCACTTTGGCATGTAAAAAAAAATCCAGGAATTTAACATGGTTCAACCTAATAGCTTTACAGGAATGAATCTGAATAATTTATTAATCATTCCAATTATATTTAGCTACCAAATATTCTTTTAAGATAGAAAAGTTAGAATTATTAAAACTTTTATTCTTTCTTAAAATTATTAATAAAGTAACTGGAAGTGCATATGGTGTTATGAAAAACAGAAGATGAATATCCTGAAATTAAAAAAAAACAAAAACGGTTTTATTGAATCAATTCATTTCAAAGTATCAGACTAAATAAGTAAGTCCCTGTGGTTCCTGCTAAACAGAAGCACACAAGCAGATTATAACAAGCACATCAATGTCTGGTTTGTCATAAATCAGGCTGTCAGAAAGCTAGAAGGTACCACCACATTATTGGGGGAGTCAGTCTGGGAACTTATTACAACTCTAGGGATAACCTGGTAAATTAAATCCTGTGATTGCCATTTGAGAGGAAAAATGTGTATATTAGTTATTCATTGAGGATCCTTGAATACCGAGGAACCATTCAAAACTATGCTTTCCAATGTAAGAAAAACTACAACTTAATTCTGTCTTCAACATTAACAATGTACATACAGAATTCTGAAAATCCATAAGCAAGTAATAATGCTTGTAGTATATATTAGAACAGATTTTATAACAGTTTTATTGTTTGTAAAGTACTTTGGTAACTGCGGGAGTTTTTAACAATTATATTTAAAATTGTTCTCATTAGTACAGGGCATTCTCAACTGCTCATGTCTTATGCATGATACTAATTGTCATGGTCACGAGACTCCTTAAAACATTCAGTAAGATAATTTCCAAACCCTTTTGTTTTTAATTTCTAATTCTCTATAAATAATTCTTACCATTCACTGATTCAAAGGACTTATTTTTGGTGGTAAAATAGAACTTTGAGTATTTTGTGCTACTGAGAAAGCTACAGGGGGAAAATGGTAGGTCAAGTTTCATAATTCACAATTATTCCAGTGAAAGAGGGGTGGGAACCACATAATTATCATCCAGAATTACAATAATCTGGCAGCGTGGCCTCTCCGTTGACTTTCACTATTCCATCTGCGCATCACTGAAATAAAGCTTCATGTTTGGTGTGTCAGGTCTTCCCACCTGGTTTCCATCTTCACCATAGTCCTAGCTTCTTGTTCCCCACTGTTTATATAAAGTTTAGAGTCATGTTGAAAAAAATCATGAACAAATATTTGGCATTGGTTTGAAATTAAACCAAAAAAGCACTTGAGGGAGAGGTACCCAGTTTTATCATGCATGGCAATAGAATCTTATTTCCATTTATTTAGGTCTTCTTAAATTCTCATGATCAAGTTTATGCTATCTTTTCCATAAAAAAACTTACATACTTTTTAAAAAATCTTTATTCCAAGTTGTCATTCCTTTTGTTGATTTTGCAAATAGTTTTTATAACATTTCTTATGGTATCATGTTCTTTATAGGAATCCAGTTATTCTAAGATTCAGCAGCTTTATTATACTCCCATTAGTTTTAATAATTTTCTTTGATTTTTGCAATCATATTGTTTATTGCTTGTAAAGAATCTTTTTTTTTTTTTTTTTTTTTGCGGTGCTGGGGATTGAACCCAGGGCCTTGTGCATGCAAGGCAAGCTTTCTACCAACTGAGCTATATCCCCAGCCCCCTGTAAATAATCTTTATTGAGTTGTTTCTAATCATTTGTTCTTTTGAATATGTATTTTTAATTTTTACTATTCACTTCTAGCCAAGTTGCATAGAGAAACTGTCCATATGGTACTAACTCTTGTAAAAATGTTTGATGTTTGTAATCAGTTTGCAAAACTATGCCATAAGTGTTAGATAAAATGATGCATCCTTTAATTTTATATGTATAACAAATCAAGTTATTAATTTGGTTTCAAAATAGTCTGTCTTCTAATTATTTTCCACCTGTTTTACCAATTACTAACAGATGTGCATTTCAACTTTTTCCTATTGGGTAATTTGTGAATTTCTTCTTGTAATTCTTAGAATTCTGAGTTATTTCTCTTACAAGTGTACTAGTTTAGAACACTTGGTTCTTTCTGGTAAGATTGAAAAGTATGAACATCCTTGTTCAAAATTAGGGTTTTTTAAAAAAATCTTTATTTTGTTGATTTATTTTTATGTGGTGCTAAGGATTGAACCCAGTGCCTCACATGTGCGAGGCAAGTACTCTGCCTCTGAGCCACAACCCCAGCCCCCAAAATTAGAGTTATTAAATTTGCTTACTTTTGTGTATATTTTCCTAGTAATTTTTTTTAATATTCAGTTTCATTATTTCTGCATGTACAGATAAGATATGCTTGCTTTTTATTCAATTTGACATATCTAGATTTAAATGGACACTTTCGTCACACTCCTTGTGCATGACTATGATCTCACTCTGAATTTATTGTGTTGCTTTTTCTTTTTAAATCTCATTTGCTATCTTCTTTTTGATTAACTGAATTGCAAAATTGGGTTTTTTTTCTCCTTTCCTCCTTCTTTTTAGCATACCTGCCAACATCCCACCACTGAGCTACAACCCCAACCTCCCCAGTTTTTCCTTTCTTTCCTCTGCTGATTTGAATTTATTTGTTCTATATTTATTCTTTTAGAGATTACACCTAAAACTAATGCACACTGGGAGTAATTTAATGCTAATACCCCAAGTTCAAATTTCAATGATATTTTTACTTCTCAACATTCTTTTGGCTATTTTGTCAATTATGATCATCTTTGTTAATAGATTAGATGACTGCTTTCTCATGTTTTAATTTCATGTAGCTAGATGTGAAATGTAGCTATACATAAAATAGTTACATGTTCCTGGTGTCTGGTATTTATTTTGGGGCCTCTGAGTTTACAAATTTCTTTTCTCAATATTTCTTTTTGCATCCGAGACTTTCCCTTTAAAAGGTCATTTTCTTTCTTTTTGAAAGCTGTTCTTCAGAACTTCCTCCTGTGGGGTGTGCTGGCGGTAAACTTCTCAGTATCTTATTGCCTGAGAGGATCTTCATTTTTATCACTCATTTTTGAAAATAGCAGCTGAGCAAAAATTTCGAGATGGATAGTAATTTTATTTCCAATTATGAAGAGCTTGTTGTGCTCTACAATTCTTTCCTTTCAGAAGTCTTTCTTCCATATCTGCTTCATTCAACATTTTCTTTTTCTTTTTTCTTTTGACATTTTCTTTAAAGTTCTTCTATTTCACCATAGTATGTCTAGATATGGATTTGCTTTTATTTATCCTGCTTGGTATTTCAGTATTTTCTCTAGTCTGGAAATTTCTTACCTATTTGGAATATTGCCTCTTCCTAATTATGTCCCATCTTCTTTAGAAACTTCAGCCAGACATGCATTCTCTCTTCTCTGCAACCCTTTCAGGGTTCCCAATTTGTTTCTCTCTGTGCTACAAGCCACGTAATTTGGTTACATATATTAATCATTTCACTAGTCTTCAAATCACTTGTGTCCAATATTTGATCCAACAAGTCTTAAAATTTTCGATAAAAACAATAATTTCATTTCCAAACATTTGTTTGGTTCTTTTGTAAATAGCAATTATCTCTATTAATAGTATTTGATTGTTTTCTCAACTCCATTGCTTATTTTTCAATCTGCTCATACATTTATTTTACATTTCTAATTATACCCATTATCTGGGACATTTACATTTCCAATTCTCCCCTTTGCGGTTTCTCTACCCTCCCACTTTCTTTTGTGTTTTGTAAAACTGGAGTGTGAGCTTATACTTCAAGGCATTTTATCTGTCAGAACCCTGTGATTCCTGAAGGAAGGAGGAGGGCAGACCTGTAGTAAGAATATCTTGTAATTCTATGACAAGCTATTGGAGCTACCAACCTGTGGCCATGGTAACTTAATTTTGAAACCATCTTATATATTGCAATTAAAATTATGTATTGAATTAAAAATCTGTGTGAGGGTGTCTAGACATGAGTTTTCTATCTCATGTGCTAACTGGAAGATTTGTCCTTATTCACCTTTTCATTGGGTTTGAAGCCTTTTGAGACCTCTAACTGTAGGGAAAATTTAGAATTCCATATGTTCTTTTCATGGAGCCAGGGCCTTTTCTGATTTCCCCCATGTGGCCATTTAAGGATTTAGGGGATCAAAAAACAACTCAAGATCAGCCATGGAAAATCAATTTAACTTTAAGAAGGCTGATATTGTACTTCCATTTAATGTGAAACAATTTGGTATTTCCATTTTGTTTTATTAGAAAAATAAAACGGACATAATTATTCACAGATAAATGAAAAAAATCATTTTCATGTTTTAGGCCTTAGATGAATGACATCATACACATCAAAACTTATTCTTTAACTTCTTGGGAAATTCTTTATTCTCCCTATTGTAGTATCTTGTCTAATATCTGCCTAAGGTACACAGTTTAAGCAATTAAAAAATTACAGTTTGCACAGGGAAAGCATGTGGAAATCACCATTCATCCTGGTCAGCATCACAGTTGCAGTGATATTGAGAATCAATGCAGTTCCCCTCTAATCCACAAGTACACTTTTGAGCATCAGGCAGAGAACCTCCACAGTAAGTGTGTGTTTCATTGGTTCTTCCAACCCACCAGCTCACTGGGGTTCCATCTGAAAGACAAGTATGAGAAAGGTGACACCTACTTTGCCCCCCACTACCTGCCTCCCCATATCATTCCTTTATTCCCCCCTATGTTAAAAATAGACTATTTTAGAAGTGATCACATTTTTAACTCTACAAGAGGATAATTTTTAAAGGACTCCTGAATGTTTTAAAAATTAATATTGAGAATTATTACTATTTATACATTATTATTTTATACATTGAACCTAAAATCTGTTTGAGATACTAAACTGCCATGAAAGAATTTGTTATACAAAATATGGTTTCTTTTACTATTTTAATTAAAGTAACACTGATATTTCCTATTGTGTGTTAAAAATTCCTTAGGGACATACTAAATGGCTTGGCTCTTAATTTGGAAACTGTGGAGATTCACCTTCATGCTTGAGGTGAATTTGGGGTTCAGAACAACTCTGAGACAATTATATCTGAGTCCTCCAGCACCACTTGCTCAGAGCCACCATAACTCAGCCACGGAGTCGGAGGCCACCTCAACTCTAAGGGGGCTCATCTTGATGCTGAGTCCAGGTGAGGGTGAGAGTGAGGTGACTAGAAAGTGGGTGGTATGCAAGTGGGGAGGGGCACTTCCCCCTCCATAGAGAAGCAGGACCAGAGGGAAAATGGAAGTAACAGTAAATCAGTTGCAAAGACGCTTGTCATTTTCAACATGCTCTTTCAAACCCATCAGCTGTCACCACTGGTTCACTACTGAGAATCTGAAATGGGACCTCTGTTCTCCCTAACTCACAAGCAGCATGATGGCTCCCTGTTAGAGGAGCCCTCTGCTTCTGCTGACAACATCTTAGCTTGCAAACATACTAACTGCATTCATCATCACTCAGCCCTGAACCAGTGGTTGAGGCATGTGCAAAGAATCAGTATCAACCAGCCTTCTTCCTTTTTAGAAACTGTTGCAAACTTATCTCTAGGGAGCAGAACTTTTAACAGATATTTGATAGATGTGTTCAAAATTCCACTTTAAAAAACAATTATTCAACATTCATTCTTTCACAGATTAACAGCAAAAAACCCATATATATATATATATATATATATATATATATATATATATATATATATATAAACAATTTTGTGTTTGTATTGGAGTTTATAATTTTATTCATAAATTAGGAACAAATGAATGTTTTTAAAAGTACAGAATGTCTTTGGCTCCATTCAAGATTTATTTGAGTGACCAAGAGAAT
Organism: Marmota monax; assembly: GCF_021218885.2. Classification (NCBI taxonomy): domain Eukaryota; kingdom Metazoa; phylum Chordata; class Mammalia; order Rodentia; family Sciuridae; genus Marmota; species Marmota monax. The sequence continues at coordinate 37,005 of NW_026694033.1, forward strand.
TTGTATAGGGAATGATTTAAAAAGACATCAAAAGGAATCAGAGGCTGAAATGAAGAGGAATAAGTAAGGAATCAACGGACAAAGTATACTGTTCTACTTCCTCAAGTATTTTGGCCACAGGTACAATTGTCAGTTACCTTAGTATTCATTCACAATGTGGTAACTGAATACTTTCCCACAGCATCAACACTGTCACACTTCCTTTTTAGCCACCCATGATTGTATCCTTTGAAACTTTCTAATACAAAGACCTGGAAGATGCTAGAAGACAAAAAGTGTCTTTATAACACTGACATTCCCTATTTTGGCAGGGGAGGAGGAGGGATAGCGGGGATTAAACTCAGGGGCACCCAACCACTGAGCCACATCCCCAGCCCTATTTGGTATTGTATCTAGAGACAGGGTCTCGCTGAGTTGCTTAGTGCCTTGCTTTTGCTGAGGCTGGCTTTGAATTCCTGATCCTCCTTCCTTAGCCTCCTGAGCCATTTCCCACTGGCATGTGATACTGCACCAGGCTGACATTCCCTATTGTGTGTTAAAAATTGCTTAGAGATACATGTTTATTCTTTTTTTATTTCTTCTTTTCCCCCTATGACATGGCTTGGCTCTTTATTTGGAACTGAGAAGACTCACCTTCTTGGTGCCTAACCTTTCCTTCAAGGTAAGTTGCAAAATCAAACAACAAAAATACTACTAAACTATGGCCCATCTTGCTGTTCCCGAGTCTCTACTTGTGATTAATCGAGGTATTGGTTCCTAATACTTTCTGAGAATTTGTTTAATAAAAATTTCTGGAAATGAAATGGATCTGTATCTTGAATGCTATTTGCCCCTCTAACCTGATGCTATTTGCTCCCCCTATTGAAGTTTTTCTTGATCTTCTCACTCTGCAACATTCTAAGGAAGGCTTTAGTTGAAGGCTTTGGTTGGCATTACACCTTCTACACAAGGGCAACATCCATGTTCTGCATACCTATTTGCATTGATTGATGACACAAAGCCAATTAGTGTAATGATTTGAATGAACTGGGCTACACTAGCTGCCTATCTTATCTCTCTCTGGTTTAAAGCTTCTGAACATACATGGGTCTGTAACTGAATTTGTCTGAATTAAGTGTCTACTGAAAATTCTCCAGAGACAGCATGTAAGAAATTCACAAATTTTGAGTATCTATAATGTATTCCTTTTATTTTCTTTAGAAAGGGTTTAATAAGTTTAAAATTCTTTTCTCTGTCTTTCTTTTGTCCTAAGCCCAATAAAACACTTATTTGTGTCACTCTTGTTGTTTGAAATACTTATATGGAAAGGCAACAATCAAATAAATATGTGCATATCACTAGAAACACACCACCCCTTCAGGTAGAAATTCTTTACTATCTAGGCAATTCTCCACTTCTGGAATAGGCCATATGATGGGAATACATGAGTTTTATTCCCAGACTCACTGGGTGATTTTTTTTTCTGATTGTTATTGGTTAACTAACAGTCAAAAAAAAAAAAAAAAAAAAAAAACACTACTTCATTTGCCTCATTTTCTCTGGTTAAATGGCCCAACTTTGATTGTTTTATGTCACTGATTTAATCTCTAGGAGCCGACTTTCTCATCCTTTTGGTAATATACAATCTTAGTTCAGTGATCTATATGGTAGCAACGGACTAACAATAAGTACTAGGCCTCCTAGCTCTAACTATAAATGCAATACACTACAAGAGCTGTGAATAAATAGTATTTATTTAACATGCTTTATAGATGCTGCACTACTAAGTCTTAGAGAGATGAGTGTCTTAGCTCTATAGATTCAGAACTATTAAAGAATAGTTCAAACCCACAGATGCTGAGTGACAGACTTGAAACATGACCTCAGAGAATTCTGCCTACCACTCCCCAGCATGCCTGATCAGAGAAGGCAGACCAGCCTCCAGAAAACCAAAGAAGTATCATGATGGCAGCAGGGTTGGACATATTCACAAATTGAATGGCTTCAAAGGGAGAAGATATAAAACCCATAACAGAATTTTCCAGTGTGGATTAAAAATAAATAATCAGCTATCAGCAGAATTACCTTGAGTCCTAAAAGAACTGTAAGACACCAACTCTTTTCTCTAATTAGCAATTATCCAAGATACTAGTTGCATTCAGTCTGAGAGATAATCTCATGGAATAATCACCTTCAAATAACTAAGCCATGCTGTTAGCAATCTTTTCTGAGATAAAACACAGTGAGGAAATGCTGCCCCTCATAATGTATGAACAAGGGCCTCATCAGAACATCTTTACTGCTCAGTTGCCCAAGTGAGCCTGGGAAGAGACTTCAGACCACTCAAGCTTTCAGCAAAGAAGAGCAACTACTGCCTTGGCTCTTTGTCCCCAGGGAAAAGCATCTTTGTACTTTCCAGGCTGTGACCTTGGTGCTGTGGATACAGGAGTCTCATGAATCTACACCTGCTTGCTGCAAGCTCCTGGGAACTAAAGTCTGCAATGGCTGATGACTTACCAAGGTGAGCTGAAAGCCTTGACTTCCTGCAGTGGAAAGCTAGCTCCTGTTGGCAGTGGTCCGCCTGGTCAATTAGGGCCTGGAGTTGGTCCATGCTGGCCATGTACTTGAAAATCACAGGCTGTGGGCTTTCTCCATGAGAGCTTTTGACTCTGGCCAGGTGGGAGCCATTGTGCTGCACTGAAGTCCATGCAGAGTCTTGTGGGCAGAAAGGGGTTGGGAGGGAGAAAGCAGAACTTGACTAGGCTGAAATACCTGAAATGAGTATGAACATCAGAGGCATCTCTTATCTGAATTAAGTTTTTTTTAATCATCAGATCTCTTTGAGATTAAGAACAGCATAATTGGAATTCTTAAGATATCAGTATTAAAATTTGAAGTTTTATTGAAATTTACATTACTGTGTATTTGCAGGAATTATCTTTGGTGAAATCTGTTTGACAATTTAGTCAACATTGCTAAAAGGTCCACTTGTGAATTTCTGTGATATAATACCACAAGTTATAAATATTTATCTTTTTAATTCTAATTTGTTATATATTATATAACAGAAGAATGCATTATAATTCATATTATACATATAGAGCACAGTTTTTTATATCTCTGGTTGTACATAAAATAGTCACATCATTCATGTCTTCATACATGTACTTAGGGTAGGTAATGATGTTCATCTCATTCTACTGACTTTCCTACTCCTATGCCCCCTCCATTCCCCTCCCTCCCTTTGCTCTATTTAGAGTTTGTCTAATCCTCCCATGCTCCCCAACAACCCCATTATGAATCAGCGTCCTTATATCAAGTAAAACATTTGGTTTTTTGGGACTAACTTCACTTAGCATTATATTCTCCAACTCCATCCATTTACCTGCAAATGCCAAGATATTATCATTTTAAGAAGCATAATCTTTTCCATATCAAGTACCCAAGTACCTTTTTCTTAGAAAATCAAATGTTTGTATAACAGACACATTTGTGGAAGAAAAAGTCTATATAATAATGAAAAATAATATAAAATCAATCTTTTGAGGTGTTGGGGATTAAACTCAGGGTTTTGTGTATGCTAGAAAAGTGCTTTACCACTGAGCTACAGTCCCAACCCTAAAATAAATATTTTTGATTAAAATTGACTAATATGGCATCAGCAACTCATTCTGTGGTCAATACTAAAATACACAAGACATTTGAACATCTAATATACCTATTCCTGGTAATAACCACAGTGACACCAATGTCAGCTGACAAATTCTGACATATTTCTGTTACATTACCTATTTTTTAATGAAGGAAATTAGAAGAAATGAAAATACATTCCAAAATATTTATGGAAGAAAAAACTTTTGACTTCTCTCACTTTCTCCCCCAATTCACCTTACATCATAAAGGTATAAAAGCTTACTTCAATGGTATAAAGCCGACTTGAAGATGCCTTAAGTCTTCTCTATAACATCAAATCACATGACCACCTCTGTATAATGTGAACTTGATAAAATGATGAGTTTCTCTTTCTATAGAAAAATTCCAAGTTACTGAAGACACAAAACAGTTGTGTACAGAGTTTATTTTTATTCTCTTTAATGGCTGCTACATGAACAAGATTTAAAAATCAAAACAAAAGGAACCCCCTCAGAAGTCCCCATAGGACCCTGCCCCTGCTGTGGAGACCTAGTACCTGGCTTATCTTCCATACCATGTAGCAAGGGACAAATCTGACAGCCACATTGCTGTTTATAGGTCTAAAATGCAGCAGATAAAAACAGAAATCCAAGAACTCCAGAGTCAGGGAAAAGAACTTTGGCTCAAAGCCTGTGAAAAGCAAGGTCACAAAATATCCGAAAACAAGCAAGAACCAGAACAAACTGTGAACTGGCAGGACTAAAGTCCATTTTATATTCAATGGCATTAGAATAAAAGATTTAAAAGGTCATCACCCTCTCTGTTGGCTAAAGGAGGCTATGAGCATTCTTATAGCCACTTGAATTCCATAGTATGCTTTTTCCCCTTTAATTGTATTTTCACAGGGCAATTTGTATTTCAACATATTCATGAAAAATTACATAAATGAGGTGGCATTTAGTTTCTGTAATTATCTAGTCTACCACAAGAAGGATTTAACAGTGTAAAAGAAAATAGGTAGAGATCCAACATGGCGGCCGGCAGGGAAGCAGCACTTTCAGTATCTCCACATTAACTGGATCAGAAACACCCATTAAAACAGCTACATTCTACCTACTGAGGAACTTCTAGCAAAATTCCGCTGAAAGGAGACCTGCCAGGAAGTAGTAAGTTATATTAGAGGTGACAGTTGGCCCCAGACAAGTGAATCTTGGCCGGCCACAGGGGCTCAGAGGTCCAATCCCGCAGCCACCGCCCAACCGGCTCTGCAAGTGGCCCCCGGTAGCCCGGGGCAGCGAGAAGGGTTCCCGCCTGGCCCAGCAGACGGCCCCGCCATCCTGGCTCTCCTGGCGGCCCCGCTCACTCTGTGATCGGCCACCCCGCCCACCCGGCTCTTAGCCACGGGCCGCTACCTACCGGGTTGTACAAGCGGCCCCCAGCGGCCAGCGTGGTGAGAAGGGTCCCCGCCTGGCCTGACAAACGGCCTGCGCCCTCCTGGCTCTGCTAACGGCCCCGCTCTGTTGGCGGCCCCGCCCCCGGCCAGCGCAGGCTCGGCTCTGCAGGCGGCCCCCGGCGGCCTGCGCAGCGAGAAGGGTCCCCGCCTGGCCCTGCAGACGGCCCTGCCATCCTGGCTCTCCTGGCGGCCCCGCTCGCTCTGTGATCGGCCACCCCGCCCTCCCGGCTCTTAGCCACGAGGCCACTGCCTACCGGGTTTTACAAGCGGCCCCCGGCGGCCGGTGCGGCGAGAAGGGTCCCCGCCTGGCCTGGCAAATGGCCTGCGCCCTCCTGGCTCTGCTAACGCCCCGCCCGCATGGCTAACGGCCCCTTGCCCGCCTGGCTCTGCAAACGGCCCAGCCCACCCAGCAAACAGGCCCCCCCCCCGCCCTCTGGGCTCTGCTGGCGCCCCGCCTGCGGCCAGCGCCCCAGGCTCTGCAGGCGGCCCCCAGCGGCCCTGCGCAGCGAGAAGGGTCCCCACCTGGCAGACGGACTGTGCCCTCCCAGCTCTGCTAACGGCCCCGCCCCCACTGCGAATGGCCCCACCCACCCGGCAAAAGGCTCCCTCCCCTGAGACAACGTGAAGGAAATCTAACCAAGCCTTTATGAAATAGCAAACTGGGAACTAAAACCAGAGATTGGGTCAGACCAGAGACAAGCCAGTTCCACCCCTCCCTTCAGACACTCCAGCAAGGAGGCAGGGGCCCGCCATTGCAGAGAGGGGAAGTCACCAAAGTTCGGCCAAAGAGATTCCTTCCCAGCGGAATCTACTTTAGCAGGTGTGGGACTCCCACCTGCATCAGATACAAACAACCGGGAAACTTCAAAATCTCTCCGTGGGTGTGACTGTAAGGGCCAAAGGACTCTCGACCCCCAACTCCCAATACTGCCAGTGATGTGGGCGTGACTGTAGGGGCGGAGGGAAGCAGAGAAGACTCCCCACCCCCAACTCCCCCAACCGCCAACTGAGAGGGCGTGACAGTAGGGGCGGAGGGAAACAGAGGACACTCCAGACCCCCAACTCCTCCTACTGCCAGCAGAGTGGTCGTGATTGTAGGGGCTGAGGGAAGCAGATGGGATCCTCGACCCCCAACTCCCATTACCACCAGTGGCGACACCAATGGTCTTAGCCGCCAGACTCCGAAGGTGTGCCCACCAAAGGGGTCCAGAAAAATTAAACTATTGACTCCCAGAACACAGCTCCACAGCACTGGGGCTTAGATGAATGACAGAGAGAGTGCTCAGTCATTAGGGAAATAGAGCACCCAGAGGGGCTGAAAGTGTAACCAAATCCTTGGAGAACCTCCTCCGGTGCACAGGACCTGGCTGGCTGGCAGGAGGAAGGGGAGGAGGAGCTGTAGAAGTGAAATGGCTCTGGACCAACAGGATTGAGAGACTCCCAGGAGCCGCCTTACAGGGATTGCTGTTGACACATTGAGGGCAAATCTCAGCCCGGAGGGCACAGCTTTGCTTATGGGAAGAGAAGAAAATGGATCTCTAAGACCTAATTTTATTTCTTATTTTATTTTATTTTTTCTCTCCCTTTTTCCCTCTTTCTCTCCCCTTCCAAGTTTTATTGTTCTTTCCATTCTCCTCTATGCTATCTAACTCCCCATCCTTCTTTCTTTTCAAGAGCACCTTCCTTCCCCTTCCCCCCAACTTTCATCCCAAGCATTACATCCTCCATTTCGTGTAACTGTCTAAATGCAAACAGGTAAATGTTTCAAGGCCGTCTATAGTGCTCCTAAATACCTAGCTACTACCAACACCCTGATCCAATTGACGGTTAGCATCCCCCTTCAGTAGAGCAATCTTCTAAAGTAGCCAAGACATACTAACCCTTATACCTTCATAGCACCTAACATAAAGTCCTAAGAACAAAAAACAAATCACTATATGCATACAAAATCCGGAAGCCCTTTATAAATTGAATGAATCAGCTCTAAAGTACAATAAAGCCCAACATCTATAGGTATAATCTCCCACCACAAAGGAGAAACAACAGATATAAACAAAGCCAAAACAAATGTATAGGAGAAAGCAGTTACAAAGCAGTCAAACAGAGCTGGAAAGTAACGTGAACAACATGAAAAAAACAGGGAAAAAAGGAGTACAGATAATGCAGGACAACTTAAATCTACAGGAGGACCTAGAAGCATCAGAAACATGGACAGGGAAAGAAATCAAGGCATACCTAACTCAGATGGAATGGAATTTTAGAGAAGACATGAGACAGCAAATCCAAGAATTGAAAGTATATTTTGAAAACCAACTAAACAAACAAATTCAAACTGCAAAGAACGAGCTTTACCAGGAGATAGAGATCTTAAAAAAAAACCAAACAGTGATTTTAGAAACGCAAGAAACCATAAACCAGATTAAAAATGCTAACGAGAATATTACAAATAGACTAGATCAAGTAGAAGTCAGAACATCAGATAATGAAGACAAAGTTTATAAACTTGAAAAGAATATAGTCAATACTGAAAAGATGCTTAAATCTCACGAGCAATCTATCCAAGAGATATGGGATCTCATCAAAAAACCAAATTTGAGAGTCATTGGGATAGAAGAAGGCACAGAGATTCAAGCCAAAGGAATGGACAACCTATTGAATGAAATAATCCTAGAAAACTTCCCTGAGATGAAAGATGGAATGGATTGCCAAATCCTGGAAGCCTACAGGACCCCAAACATCCAAAACTGTAATAGGCCAACTCCAAGACATATAATTATGAAGATAGCCAACATACAGAACAAGGAGAGAATATTAAAAGCTACGAGGGAAAGGAGGCAGATTACATTCAGGGGTAAACCAATTAGGTTAACGGCTGATTTTTCATCACAGACTTTGAAAGCGAGAAGATCCTGGAACAATGTATTTCAAACGCTGAAAAATAATGGATTCCAACCAAGAATACTGTATCCAGCAAACTTAAGCTTCAGATTTGACAATGAAATTAAAATCTTTCATGATAAACAAAAGCTAAAAGATTTTGCAGCCAGAAAACCAGCACTGCAAAGCATTTTGGGCAAAATTCTACAAGAAGAGGAATGGAAAAACAGTGCCCAAAACGAACAGCAGGAGGTATCTCAGTAAAGGGAGAGGAAAACAACCAAAAAGTAAAAACTAGCCAAACTAAAATAAATAAATAAATAAACATGACTGGAAGTACAAATCATATTTCAATTGTAACCTTAAATGTTAATGGACTAAACTCACCAATCAAGAGACACAGGCTGGTAACCTGGATCAAAAAAACAAATCCAACAATATGCTGCCTTCAGGAGACTCATATGATAGGAAAAGACATACACAGGCTGAAGGTGAAAGGTTGGGAAAAATCATACCACTCACATGGCCCTCGGAAGCAAGCAGGAATGGCCATACTCATATCGAATAAAATCAACTTCAAACCTAAGTTAATCAAAAGGGATAAAGAAGGACACTATATCCTGTTAAAAGGAACTATTCACCAACAAGACATAACAATTATCAATTTATATGCACCAAATAATGGTGCAGCAACGTTCATAAAACAAACTCTCCTCAAGTTCAAGAGTCAAATTGACCACAACACAATAATTATGGGTGACTTCAACACACCGCTCTCGCCATTAGATCCTCCAGACAAAAGCTGAATAAAGAAACTATAGAACTCAATGACACAATCAATAACCTAGACTTAACCGACATATATAGAATATATCAACCATCATCAAGTGGATACACGTTCTTCTCAGCAGCACATGGATCGTACTCAAAGATAGATCATATATTCTGCCATAGGGCAACTCTTAGTAAATATAAAGGAGTGGAGATAATACCATGCACCATATCTGATCATAATGGAATGAAACTGGAAATCAATGAAAAAAGAAGGAAGGAAAAATCCTGCATCACATGGAAAATAAACAATATGTTACTGAATGATCAATGGGTTACAGAAGACATAAAGGAGGAAATCAAAAAATTCTTAGAGATAAACGACAATTCAGACACAACATACCGGAATCTATGGGACACAATGAAAGCAGTTTTAAGAGGGAAATTCATTTCCTGGAGTTCATTCCTCTAAAAAAGAAAAAACCAACAAATATACGAACTCACACTACATCTCAAAACCCTAGAAAAGGAAGAGCAAAATAACAGCAAATATAGCAGAAGACAAGAAATAATTAAAATCAGAGCGGAAATCAACGAAATTGAAACAAAAAAAACCATTGAAAAAATTGATAAAACTAAAAGTTGGTTCTTTGAAAAAATAAATAAGATCGACAGACCCTTAGCCATGCTAACGAAGAGAAGAAGAGAGAAAACTCAAATCACTAACATACGGGATGAAAAAGGCAATATCACAACAGACACTACAGAAATACAGAAGATAATTAGAAAGTATTTTGAAACCCTATATTCTAATAAAATAGAAGACAGTGAAGACATCGATAAATTTCTTAAGTCATATGAGCTGCCCAGATTGAGTCAGGAAGACACACACAATTTAAACAGACCAATAACAAAGGAAGAAATAGAAGAAGCCATCAAAAGACTACCAACCAAAAAAAGCCCTGGACCAGATGGGTATACAGCGGAGTTTTACAAAACCTTCAAAGAAGAATTAATACCAATACTTTTCAAGCTATTTCAAGAAATAGAAAAAGAAGGAGCTCTTCCAAATTCATTCTATGAAGCCAACATCACCCTGATCCCGAAACCAGACAAAGACACCTCAAAGAAAGAAAACTACAGACCAATATCTCTAATGAACATAGATGCAAAAATTCTCAATAAAATCCTGGCAAATCGAATACAAAAGCATATCAAAAAAATTGTGCACCATGATCAAGTAGGATTCATCCCTGGGATGCAAGGTTGGTTCAATATACGGAAATCAATAAATATTATTCACCACATCAATAGACTTAAAGATAAGAACCATATGATCGTCTCGATAGATGCAGAAAAAGCATTCGACAAAGGACAGCATCCTTTTATGTTCAAAACACTAGAAAAACTGGGGATAACAGGAACTTACCTCAACATTGTAAAAGCTATATATGCTAAGCCTCAGGCTAGCATCATTCTAAATGGAGAAAAACTGAAGGCATTCCTGCTAAAATCTGGAACAAGACAGGGATGCCCTCTCTCACCACTTCTATTTAATTTAGTCCTTGAAATACTAGCCAGAGCAATTAGACAGACAAAAGAAATTAAAGGCATAAAAATAGGAAAAGAAGAACTTAAAATATCACTATTTGCGGACGATATGATCCTATACTTAGAAGACCCAAAAGGGTCTACAAAGAAACTACTAGAACTAATAAATGAATTCAGCAAAGTGGCAGGATATAAAATCAACACGCATAAATCAAAGGCATTCCTGTATATCAGTAACAAAACTTCTGAAATGGAAATGAGGAAAAGCACCCCATTCACAATATCCTCAAAAAAAATAAAATACTTAGGAATCAACCTAACAAAAGAGGTGAAAGATTTATACAATGAAAACTACAGAACCCTAAAGAGAGAGATACAAGAAGATCTTAGAAGATGGAAAAATGTACCCTGTTCATGGATAGGCAGAACCAATATCATCAAAATGGCGATATTACCCAAAGTTCTCTACAGGTTCAATGCAATGCCAATCAAAATCCCAATGGCATTTCTGGTAGAAATAGATAAAGCTATCATGAAATTCATATGGAAAAACAAAAGACCCAGAATAGCAAAAGCAATTCTAAGCAGGAAGTGTGAATCGGGAGGTATAGCGATACCAGATTTCAAACTGTACTACAGAGCAATAGTAACAAAAACAGCATGGTACTGGTACCAAAACAGGCGGGTGGATCAATGGTACAGAATAGAGGACACAGAGACCAATCCACAAAATTACAACTTTCTTATATTTGATAAAGGCGCTAAAAGCATGCAATGGAGAAAGGATAGCATCTTCAACAAATGGTGCTGGGAAAACTGGAAATCCATATGCAACAAAATGAAGCTGAACCCCTTTCTCTCGCCATGCACAAAAGTAAATTCAAAATGGATCAAGGACCTAGATATCAAATCAGAGACTCTGCACCTGATAGAAGAAAAAGTTGGCTCCGATCTACACATTGTGGGGTCGGGCTCCAAATTCCTTAATAGGACGCCCATAGCACAAAAGTTAATAACTAGAATCAACAAATGGGACTTACTCAAACTAAAAAGTTTTTTCTCAGCAAGAGAAACAATAAGAGAGGTAAATAGGGAACGTACATCCTGGGAACAAATCTTTACTCCTCACACTTCAGATAGAGCCCTAATATCCAGAATATACAAAGAACTCAAAAAATTAAACAACAAGATAACAAACAACCCTATCAACAAATGGGCGAAGGACCTGAACAGACACTTCTTAGAGGAGGACATACAATCTATCAATAAGTACATGAAAAATGCTCACCATCTCTAGCAGTCAGAGAAATGCAAATCAAAACCACCCTAAGATACCATCTCACTCCAGTAAGATTGGCAGCCATTATGAAGTCAAGCAACAATAAGTGCTGGCGAGGATGTGGGGAAAAGGGTACACTTGTACATTGCTGGTGGAACTGCAAACTGGTGTGGCCAATATGGAAAGCAGTATGGAGATTCCTAGGAAAGCTGGGAATGGAACCACCATGTGACCCAGCTATCGCCCTTCTCGGTCTATTCCCTGAGGACCTTAAAAGAGCATACTATAGGGATACTGCCACATCAATGATCATGGCAGCACAATTCACAATAGCTAGACTTTGGAATCAACCCAGATGCCCTTCAATAGATGAATGGATTAAAAAACTGTGGCATTTATACACAATGGAGTATTACGCAGCACTAAAAAATGACAAAATCACGGATTTTGCAGGGAAATGGATGGCATTAGAGCAGATTATGCTAAGTGAAGCTAGCCAATTCTTAAAAAACAAATGCCAAATGTCTTCTTTGATATAAAGAGAGCAACTAAGATCAGAACAGGGAAGAAGAGCATGAGGAAAAGATTAACATTAAACAGAGACGAGTGGGGGGAGAGAAAGGGAGAGAGAAGGGAAACTATGGAAATGGAAGGAGACCCTCATTGTTACACAAAATTACATATAAGAGTTTGTGAGGGGAAAGGGGAAAAAAAAACAAGGGAGAGAATTAAACAACAGCAGATGGGGTAGAGAGGGAAGATGAGAGGGAAGGGGAGGGGGAATAGTAGGGGATAGGAAAGGTAGCAGAATACAACAGTCACTAATATGGTATTATGTAAAAATGTGGATGTGTAACCGATGTGATTCTGCAACTTGTATTTGGGGTAAAAAATGGGAGTTCATAACCCACTTGAATCAAATGTATGGAAGATGATATGTCATGAGCTTCGTAATGTTTTGAACAACCAATTAAAAAAAATAATAAAATAAAAAAAAAAGAAAATAGGTAGAAGACTGTGTAAGGCTTGGGAGCTCATCAATTACAATGCCATACTATCATTTATTTTCATGGTTTATGAAATAAAGATAAACGATGTGCCTTAACAGTTCATATAGGCTAGTGGTCAGTGTGATAGATTTATGGTCTTGCATCATTAAAACATAACAAAAGAAATCTCGTCCTTCAAGTACAAAAGAGGAGATGATTGAAAATAATCTCTCAAACTATTCTTCTAAAAAAACAATCATAATTTAAATGATTGCTCTTTATAGTGAGATTATTTAAAAGGTCCCAAGTAAAAACACCAGGTTTCTCTAACATTTCACAACAAATAACTTTCACGAATCTCAAAAACTGTTACCTATAAGAGAACTTTGAGATCACGTAATATGATTTAGTTTTCAAGGATGAGGAAACAGACAATAGAATTTAAGAGAACACCACTTTGAAACAATAAATAGCTGCTCTGTAGTCTGAATAGCCAGATAGAACTGAGAAAATAATTTTAACTGTGGGCAAATTTTAAAAGAATTTTTGAACTATCACAAGAAAACATGTTCCTCCAACTTGCTGGAACCCCTTTCATCTGCACTCATAAAGGGTGATCACTGGCAGCACCTAGTCCACCCTCTGAAGTTCAGGCAAATAAACATGCAGCTAAATTAACTTGATGGTTTGGTTTGATTAAGCCTGATACAAACAACAACACTGACATTATATTATACAATATCCCTTGGCTTCTGTTTATTTTGCTAAAGTATGTCTGCTTTCCAATTTTTGAAACTGTCCACAGAGTAATACACCTTTGAGCTATGTAAGGAACATTTATAGGAAAAAAATTGTCTTGATGACTAAGAAATATGTTTATTTTACACATTCAAGTATGCAAATATCCTAAGCACATCTGCTATGTTCATGTCCACCTCTCCAAAAAGAAGAAAGAGCTCACTAAGAAAAAATCAGATGCATTTAAAATTAATAGATCTGTCACTCATGGAAATTGATTCTGCCACTTTGGAAACTGAGTCAAGAGAAGATGCCTAAAAGAGAAGTCCAATACATGTCTGCACACCACCTCTTTGGAGAAGAAGCCAGCTGCCTACATTTCGCCTAATGAGGAACGGGTGTACAAATTCAGAGAAGACTAGGACAGCAATGTGTCTACATGAAGTAACTTGTAACATTATATCTTCAGTTAAAGAACTGTTCAAAAAAATTACACTCAGTATCATGAATAAGGACACACTTTAAAATCACTAGCGGCCACCTTGCATATACAAGGAAAGTTGGTCAATGTATTGTGCCTCTGAGAAGTGAAGCCCCATGACGGCTTTCTCCAAAGTTCTTCCACTATCTTCCTATTCAGAGAGAAACACAGGTTAGAGATGGCTGTTATCTTTTATTAAGTCCAACTCTCTTACTTTACAGATGAGTAAATGGAGGCCTAGAAAAATTTACTTGCCCAACTTAATGAAATGATTCAACTTCACCACACATTTCTGGGCAACTTAGTGCTAGTCACCAAACTTTCTGAATTAGTAAAGATGTTCAAAGATGGTGGAGGTCTGAGGGCTTCCTAGGTACCTTCTAAACTAAACCCTATCCTGTATTTCATATGATAAAACTCCAGTAGAAAATAGAACAACAGAACTACATCATGGACATTCATGTTCACATATAAGACATTGGTCAACCCATTCCTGTCTCTGCCCTAAATCTCAGAGTTACTGGGCCCCACCACACTGTCCATTTGTCAAAGCCAAGGATGATTTGGTATCTGTGCCTTACTGAGTTGAAGGGCTATCAGCTCTAAGTGATAGTTTTCAGGCTCCTAGTGATGGCCTTCAGAGCCGAGCTCAGACCCCAGAGTCCTGGGAAAGCCCAGGGTGTCATGGCTCCACAAATGTGGGTCCTTTTGATCAGTTTTTATATTAGGGGACTGTCCTTCCTGTTGTGGAGTCTTGGGATTTTCCATGATTTACCTGAATATTTTCAACACAGGAAGATTCAGTGAGATGTACCTAGATCCCTACCACTCCACAGCATCAACAGCTCTCTCCTGAAAGTTCACTTAAAAAGATTTCTGGGGCTGGGGATGTGGCTCAAGCGGTAGTGCGCTTGGCTGGCATGCACGGGTCACTGGGTTCAATCCTCAGCACCACATAAAAATAAAATAAAGATGTTGTGTCCACCAAAAACTAAAAAATAAATATTAAAAAAAATTTCTTTCTAAAAAAAAAAGGGGGATTTCTGTTCTTCACAGCCTCATTCCCATGATATTGAAAGGGGTGTCATTTCAGTTTCTAAGTCACATCGAACAAAATTATGGGAGTCTGTCTGCTCATCCATATACGTGGTTGCCACTGTCACACTAAAAGGACTTTTGCTCTCTTGAGGCAACTCATATATGAGCTTGTTCTCTTTCCAGGCCTGGCATATTCCAAATGCTCATTTAACATGAGATGGTATTATTAGTGTCTCCCTTTGGATTTCAACCTACTACATGGCACTATAGCAAAATCATTTGTTCACAGATAACATTGTATATACACTTATAAAATTAGATATAGACAGAACAGTATGCCATCATCAATAGAAAGTATGAATTATTATCTATCATCTTGGAAAAGTAAAAAAATGAATTTCTCTGAGCCTCAATTTCTATGTTTAGTAAATGAAGAGAATGGGTCAAGAGGTGTCTAAGACTTAAAGTTATTATTCTAGACATGTTAGACTATTAAGGCAACTCTCAGGTGGGCTGTTGACCTAGCCAGGTTCTCAGCATTTGTATTTTTATTGTTCATCAAATCTCATTTCATGGCAAGGCTGTTGCATTTTGTTTTTTGGAAGAAAGAACAGCAAAATAAACTTCCCTGCAGCATTTGCATTTCTCCCCTCTGGGTACAGTTTAAGGGACCTGCTGTGGCATTTCCCTTCTGAAGACATACTGGCATGCCTGTTTAGCAACTACTGTTAGAAGCTACAGAAATCCAGCCAGTGTAAGCTGCCCCAAATAGGAGAGGGGAGGGCTCTTTCCAGGCAAATGCCAGTATAAAAGAGATGTGGGGGTCATAGTACAGGACAATCATTATTCTTTCTTTACTATTTCTTTTAATTCCTCACATTTCAACATTACAGAATCTGTAAAACAAGTAACATTTGCAAACAAAACACAATGAATGTTCAATGATGCTATGCATATTGCCAATCTCAATTTTTGTGATGAAAAAAGACAGAACGGAAACAACCAGGACACTGTCCAAGCAATGAAAATATCTGTTGCAACAAAGGTGCCTTCACCAGCAGTTTAATTGTGACTGCACCCACACTCAGGGCCTCTGTTAACAAATTTCCTATAGCAAAGCTTGTATGAACATAGCAAATACAAAATGTATAGTATTCTTGAAATGTTTGAGTTAAATGAATTAATAGGTGTTCACCTCACTTGACTGAAGGTCTAGGAGAGCAGTTTATTTTTATTTTCTTCCTCAAACAGCACAGTATCTGGGAATTGGTGGTATAAATTAAACTTGTGGAATGATTAAATGAATGTATGAATCAAATGGAGGATTAAAAATGGAGCTGTTTGATTAAGTAGAGAAGGGAATACTAGCAAGAAGATAGAAGTGAAAGAAACAAAAAAAATCTGTAAAAATAAACAAATGTAAAAAGTTCAGCAGAAAATCTAACACCACTCATCCTATAGGTTTAAAAAAAAAACTATAATGTAAATTGTATGTGAGCCAGTTGAGCTGGCTCCTCTTTGCTACACAATTACCCAAATCATAACCCTTATCTGCAGTTTCACTTTTTAGGATTTCAGTTACCTGTGGTCTGAAAATACTGAATGGAAAATTCCAGAAATAAATAATTTATGCTTTAAGTTGTGCTTCATTCTTAGTAATATGATGAAATCCCATGCCATCCTATTCCATCCTGCTTGAGACATGATTCTTCCCTCTGTCCAGAGTGTCTACACTAGTCATTTAGTAGCCATCTTGAATATCAGATCAACTGTCATGGTGTCACCGTGCTTGTATTCAAATAATTCTTTCTTTACTTAATAATGACTCTTAAGTGAATGAAGAGTGAAGTTTACAATTCAGATATGCCAAAGAGAAGTCATGAAGTGACTATAGTGACAGCAGGATGGCACCATATCTAACATGACTCCTTCCTGATCCCAGATATTAAAGGGAGTCTTAACCATGAGTATCCCCCAGTCTTTACTATCAGCTCTAACAAAAATTTTTTTTTTGAAAATTTCTTTTTCATGTGTGATCTGTTTTTCTCATCTCTTCCCTGTCCTTTCCTTCCTTGTACCATATGTGAATTCTTCAAATGGAACCTATTTCAGAAATCTGTTAAATAACCTGTTATTTACACATCCTTCCACACAGAATGCCCACTCTGGGGGGCAGCTTGATTTCTCCAGTGCATAAAGGACATTCGTGCCTAGTACAATAGGGAACTGGACTAAGCTGGAAACATCACTCCGTAGACCCTTGTTTGAGGGGTGTTTGTTTCTCAGATTATCTCCCTGATGTTAGAGAGCTTGTCTCATGATCTCCTGGACTATGTTGTGCCACGAATGATGTGCACAGCTGGAAAGGTACATAGTTCAGGATTTCAGTCATCTCTATGAATCGTTCCCAGGATACTTCTTAACAACAATGGTACCTCAACGTTGACATTACTATAGATATTTCTTTATAACACTACCATGATATATGTATACAATTTTAATCATATCACTAAATGATGCACATCAAGTATATATGATTGTGGTTTAAAATTGGAGATAGCAGAATGACCAGACTATGGTTTCTCCTGGCACTACATGTATGAAGTTAGTTTTCCTTAGGATTGCATGAAATTGTGTCCCTTTCTTTGAATAATACTATCAGGAAAGTGTCTAAATTTTTCCTAATACTGATATAGAAATTTACTATCAGAAAAACAATTTTCCAACAGTTTCAAGGCAATGGACAACCAATCCATGAGTTCTTGACTATTACTGCAAATTCCTGTTGGTATGACTGAAGATTCCTCAGCCAACCTAGATGCCCTTCAATGGATGAATGGATAAAAAAAAATGTGGCATTTATACACAATGGAATATTACTCAGCACTAAAAAAATAGAAAAATCATGGCATTTGCACGGAAATGGATGTCATTAGAGCAGATTATGCTAAGTGAAGCTAGCCTATCCCTTAAAAACTAATGCCGAATGTCTTCTTTGATATAAGGAGGGCAACTCAAAACAGATCAGGGAGGAAGAGCATGAGAAAAAGATTTCCATTAAGCAGGGACGAGAGATGGGAGGGAAAGGGAGAGAGAAGGGGAATTGCATGGAAATGGAAGGAGACCTGCATTGGTATACAAAATTACATATAAGAGGAGGTGATGGGAAAGGGGGAAAAAAGACAAGAGAGAGAGAAGAAGGGAGGGGAGGGGAGGGGAAGGGAGGGGAGGGTGGATAGTAAGGGATAGGAAAGGCAGCAAAATACAACAGACACTAGTATGGCAGTATGTATAAACATAGATGTGTAACCCATGTGATTCTACAATCTGTACACGTGGTAAAAATGGGAGTTCATAACCCACTTGAATCAAATGGATGAAATATGATATATCAAGAGCATTGTAATGTTTTGAACAATAATAAAAAATAATAAAATAAAATACAAAAAAAATAGATTGTCAAAGGGCACCTCATGTGACTCATCCACAATACTGAATATTAAGGACAATTTAGCTGTATCTTTTCTCCTTCTTTGCATTTTCCATGGGAAAATTCTGCATTTTAAAAACTTTAAATTAAGTACTTTGTTGCACAGTTTCTGGAGATATTTATTGGTCTTTGGGTTGGCCTCTGTGCTCATTTATCAATAGCACGCTGCTTTCCTTTTGGCTTTAAGTTTAATAAAAGTCTTGATATTTAGTATTATTTGGAAATCTTTGCTGAAACATTTCTAACTCTTGTTCATGGTCCTGTTTTTTTTTTGTTTTGTTTTGTTTTTGTTTTTCTTTGTGTTCCATGATCCACCTGATGTTTCACCTCAAATCCAATTAATGGCTTAGAAACTTTTTTCTCATCACATGCAAAAACATACTAATTTATGAATTTTTAAAAATATAAGAATTAGGTAATGAGAAATTTCCATAAAAACATTATGCAGAAGGCATTGTAAAATAATAATCTATACTTAATGTTTGTCCATTTGTAATACAATGTGAAAACACCATAGTTTTCTTTGAAAATAAAAATTTATGCAACAATATTTGGTCACTAAATTATTGTTCATATTACTTGGTCTCTACATACATATACACATGCCTTGAAATTCTTAAGATTTTCAGAGATGAAATTTAGAAAATTCAGAATATCTATAATTCACAGAATTAATGTCTCATATTTTATATTAATATGTGTGAACAATGCTTGTTGCATTTGTGAATGAAACAGAGAGCCTCAGCAAGGATTAGTGGTTGATCATTAAATCTTATCAGCAACAAACTACATAAATAACAACAACAGAACAGTTGTTTAGGTAGCAAAATGAGTAGTTGCAACAAGATTTTGCATCTGCATAGGCTTTATTTTCTCATTCTGTGCTGCCTTTGTATTTTAATTTTTGGTGATGACAGGGTAGGCTAAGCACACTTATATCAAAGAACCTCAATTCCAGCACAGTAATTTTTAAATCTGCATGAATGTGAGAATGTCTAAGGAAGCTAATAAAAATAGAGCCTGTCCTAGGATGTTGCACAGAAGCCACTGGTAGAAAGCAAAGGTGCCTCTTGGGGTATTAAGTTGTGTAGAGCCAGAGAAGCAGTACTCAGCTATGATGTGATATGCCCCACACTGAGGTCACAAGCAGTGGGAGCCAGCTGGTCATTATAAATTAACTTATAAAGTCACATCCAAATATATATATATATATATAAATCTCCACTGCCAAGGATGTCATGACTACTCTCTGGGTTTTAAGGATACCTATTACACATGTTCTTATAATCAACAGATCCTCAGTTTATATATTCAAAACTGGAATTCTGGGCTCCCTATTCAAATATGTTCCCTCCCAAGTGGTCTCCATCTCCTTTGATATGTCTATACCTACCTGGGCTCAGATAAGACAATGGAGTTATTTGTTTTTTGTTCCTTCCTTTCTCTGGACTGATATCTGGTCCATAACTTCTGATGCCAACAGTTCTTACCTTCTCTCGTGCTCCAAATTAGCCTACAAATGCCCAGCTTGGCTCAATAACTAAAGCAACGTCTTAGCCAGTCTTGCTTCCAGAAAAGTCATGACATGGTGGCTCAAAGCATGAACCACGCTACTGTTGTGCATCCCCAACATGCCCCTTTATAGCCAAATGACTTGAGGGAAGGGACACCGTAGGAATAACATGGATGCTGCCATCTTGAATCACTACCACCATGACTGTGTCAGGTTAACCCAGTTGGGTTTTCCTGTATAGTTAACCGAGGATGCTACAAATAGAAACATTTTAATTGCATTTAGAACTTTCTAACTAAGCCCTGGCACCAGGAGTGTGCCTGATTCCTAGCTTAAGATAAGCCAGGTACAATTTGGCTTTGATGAAGTCACTTTTATCTTAATTGGTCTTGCTGCCACCCAGGATCACGCTTCTGTAAGTTCTCCAATTTATTGCACCCTCCAATCCTGGATCTGTTGGCCTCACCTCTTTCTCTGGTCTCAGGACACCTTGGAGCCAGTTCTCATACACTAGGACTGAATTGTCCTAGAATATGCACCTTCTGCCCCCATTCTATCATAGCCTTCCAAACACTGCAGGTACCCTCCGTTTCCAGGGCCTTTGTACTTGTTAATTCCCTCTTACTAAAGACTTTTTCTCTGTTTTTCTCAGAGCTGGATTTTTTTCAATGAACTTGAGGAACTTTCTAAATGAGTGCTTTCTTAATCCCTCTATCCAAATTTATAATTCACCTGTCAACAGTCAAAATCCCCTTTTCTCGCTTTATTTTACTTCAGGGGACCTGCTGCCCTATGTTGCACTGCACATATGACTCACTGACTATGCTAATGTCTGGTTCCCCACCCAAAAATGTGCACTCCACAGTGCTGGGATGTTATTATGCTTCACTCCCAGCTGTATTTATAGCAGTACCTGGTTGTCAAATGTTATTAGACACTTTATTGCAACTCCTCAGTATTGTATCTTTTCAAAGATGTTTCTTCTGGTCACCCTGGGGAAGGAAATGATATTCTCAACACATAATTTTCAAGTCCTTGACCCTGGGTATGAATTGACCAGAGTATTAGCAAGCTGATTTTGCATTTTCTCTCCCATAGGCAGAGGTCCTTTATTAAATTTATGGCAAGAACACTAAGCTTATATTAGTTATATCACTATGTCACATATTAGCCCAAGTTAACCGATATCAAAAACTGAGCATCTACTTTTTTTTTTTTTTCATGTCTTACCATTTAGACTATAAGTACCTCTGCTTTCTGGAAGATGTTGTTAAGTTTCAGTCTTAGAAGGGTAACAGCAATTACAAAGAATAAAATCAAGTTAGTATCATTCCATATGATTAAGCATTAAAACAAAATGCCTTTGAACCAGTGGTATATCCAAAGGGACTTTATATATTTGTACAACTATCTTGTCATGGCCTGAACCACATGTTCACCTATGATGATTAAAACACTTTCTGTTCACTACAATCAAACTGTGGACAGTCAAAAAATCAATTTCCAAGTCTTCCCTGTGACAGCAAATGTCTTTCTTTATAAAGGTGACCTACCTTAGCCTTACCAAGTCTGCTGTGTTAGTCATCTTTCTGTCACCACAACAAAACACCTGAGATAATTAACGTATAAAGAGTAAGGCCCACTTGGGCTCACAGTTTAGGGGTTTCCAGTTTAACATCAGGAGAACCCCATGCTTTGGGTCCCTGGTGGGTGTGCCAGATGGCAATGCTGTGGAGTGCCTGGAAGAGCACATTGCTGTCATCAAGCTAGGAATCAAAAGAGGAAGAAGAAGAGACAAAAGTCCCACAAGCTTCTTCAAGAGTACGTCTCCAGAGACATGAAGATCTTCTCTAAGGACCACTTCCGTAATGTTCTTCCAACTCCCAATTGTGCCAGTATGGAAACCAAGCCTTCCATACATAGTCCCTTGGGGACATTCAAGACCCAAACTGTAGCGCCTGTTAACAGTTTGTTAGCAAAGCAGATACAGACACCAAAACCTTACTGATCATGGAATGTCCTTGGGATTTTCTATACTTTTCTATGGATCTTGGGTTTTTTTCAATAGATGGATCTTGGGATTTTTCAATAGATATGGATCCTGTGAACAGGGTTAACACAAAATTATGAAAATCTTTAGCATGCCCTAGACATCAGTGATAATTAAACTCCTAACTAATAAAAGAGAAATGTATAATTGGGATGCCACTATCTTTTAAAAACTTATTTGTTCCTGCCTGATCCGCAGTAATGAAAGCAAAACAATTAAGACCCTGAATAACTTGAAAGCCTGGTATCATCTCTGGCACTGACAATATCTAGGAAGATCTCCTTGGCTGTTTTCCCACATATTTTATTGATCACTCATCTTTTGGCAAAATTAAGCCAGTGCATTTCTCTCTGCAATCACACTGCAATGTTTCTGTCAGTATTGATGATAAAATGCTTGCCCCAAATTCTAAAACAGCTAAAGGCACATTCATAGCAATGCCTTGAGAGCTCTCACACTTGACTGGTACACACTCAAAAAGGAATATATATATATATATATATTTCATCTTAATGCTAATTGCATTGTATGATTAGTCACTGCCAAAATGTTCAGACTTTGTTTTACCCATGAAGAGGTAGTAGGTATAAAAACTACATCAGGATTTTTTAAGCTATTTGAAACCTTCATAAATTAACCCATGGATAATTCCTTCCTTGTGGAAGTTACAACTTTATCAAGAAAGTATATAGTAGTAATAACAGGGATACCAAATTATAGCTAAGTCATAATTACCTTAGTATCATCTAGAGTTGATTTTTTTCTGAACATTATTTCAGATGTGTAGGGTCAAGTTATGCAGAGATTGAAGTACCTGTTTCTATACCATTAGGGTAATACAGAAACAGTTCTCCAAAGGAGGGCTGCCCCTTTTGGTTGGTGAAATGATGTTGAGGAGGAAAGCTTATGCACAGACACAGTTACAAAGGAATGGACAGTGCTGTATGTTCAGAGAGGCCATGGCTCACACCAATTAAGTTAGGGTAGTTATCATCCACTAGACTTGATTTTTTGAGCTCCTATACTTGCAGGAGCATATGTCACATAGAAAGAGTCAAGGATTTATGTACAATATGTATTTATTGTTATCTACCACAATTATTTTAAAACTGATTTTCTAGGTAAAGAAGGTATTCCTTACACATTGTTGCATATGAATACATGGTTACATGAAGTATGTATGTTTAGAAACATCATTTTTTTCCAGAAAAATTCATGTGATTATGTGGATCTAAAAAAAGCACTCTTTTTTTATATTTATTTTTCAGTTTTTGGTGGACACAACATCTTTATCTTATTTTATGTGGTGCTGAGGATCAAACCCAGCGCCCCGTGCATGCCAATCGCATTACCGCTTGAGCCACATCCCCAGCCCCTAAACAAGGCACCTTAAAAGTACAGAGTAGAATGGTGGTTTCTGGGGATGGGCAAGAGGGAAATAGAGATATGTTCGTCAAAGAGTGCAAAGTTTCAGATATGAAGGATGAATAAGCCTGGATAATGTAATGTACAGTGTGATTATAACCACACTGTACTCATTATTTACTAAGACAGTAGATCTCAAATGTCTCACCAAAGAAGAGAAAAAAAAGAAAGAACTATAAATGGCATAGGTGATGACTATGCTAACTGGCTTAATGAAGGCAAGCATTTCAACATGTATACATATTTCAAAACATCTGGTTGTATACTTTAAATATATATATATATATATATATATATATATATATATATATATATATATATATATATTTGTCAATTATACCTCAATAAATCCAGGATAAAAATATATATTTTAGAAAGATTCAAAGACAGCAAAGAGCACTTTTTCATAAATTTAGAAAGAGAATAGTGGACTGGGAATGAAGCTCAGCTGTAAAGCATTTGCCTAGCAGGTGTGAGGCCACAAGCTCCATCTACATCACCATGAAAAAAGAGAGTGAACATTCTCTGAAGTTTTTGACATTTATGGATGTAAAAAAAAAATCATCCTTTTGCTTTAGACTAAAAAGCAAAAGACTTAGTGGTAATTATTTCACAAGGAAAGAACATTTCCAGAAAATAATGACACAACTCTTAATCACCACCTTTTAACTGCTTTATAACATTTTTTAACACTTTTTGGCCATCACATTACAATCACAATGCACATCTAAATAAGCATGTCAACTTAAATAAGCAAGTTAAATGCTTGACTTTCTTCATTTTGGTTTTGTACACAGCAAACACACATAGGAATTTAACTATTACAGAAAAGCTTAACATACCTGTCATGTTCCAGTACACAAGAGCTGGTCCCAGAGGGCCACTTCCATCTGAGTCTATGAAGTAGAAGCCTGAAGAGTTTCCTCTGTGCTTGTAAGCTTCACATGATCACTCATACAGAGCTGCAAAGAAGATACAGTATCACAGAGGGGCTGTGAGGGAATGGGCTCCTCTCTGCTGCTCATGGCATGGGACTTTTCTCCCATGACATTCATCCTGCCATTGCCTTTGGTCACATCTTCTCTAGGAGGGTGTTCTTCCATCTCAATCAGGCAGCAGAAAGATTCAGAAGCACAGAGTGAAAGATTTGGAGATACTACTGTGAATCAGAATCCTACACATTCTTATTTTCAAAATCAAGCAAACCAGACTTCTCGTCTAGTACAAGTTCTACCTCATAATATTTTTAAGCATCTCAAGTACACCTGCCTAAATGTTGTTATTATCTAATAATCATTGATTTTTTTTTTTAAAAAAAACTTTACTCAGTAATTACATCTTTTGTTCACTTAAAACAATTCATATTTAAAACACATTTTTCCAATGAGTTGAATTTTACATATCAGCAACTTTTAATGCCATTTTAAATTCATTCCAAAAAGACACTTCCTTAAATGCTTTGCAAATTGAAATTTAAAAAATCAAAATATTGACATGACTTTTTAAAAATTTTGCTTTATTCTAATTCATGACTGACTTCTTAATTTGTACACAAATGCTTTGCTATGTACAAGGCAAGAGATTAAAATCTGCAGATGGTGAACCTAATTGATATTTAGCAATTTTTAATGAGTAGTCAACCTAGTGTGGGTCACACATTGCCTTGTCAGGAAACCCTTTGGAAAACCTCAAATGCAGGTTACAACTGCTAGGAAAGAAATGCAAAAGCATCAGACGAAGTGTCCACAAAGACAGACTTGGGCAGTGGTTCAGCAAGGGACACAAGACAAGACATACTAATAGGATATAAACTTAGGCCTTTCCACAGCGATGGCCCTTTCTCTCTCTCTCTCTACACACACACACACACACACACACACACACATGTGTTTATATATATTATGTGTGTATATTTTATATATGTACTGATATATAACCTATATACATTATGTAACACACATGCACACACATATATATATATATATATATATATATATATATATATATATATATATATATATATATATATATTCCCCCCATTTCAAATAGTTAAGAATGACCCAGGGAGGAGAATAAAAGTTATTTTTCTCTCATCTCACAGAATAAAAAGTACAGAGTAGGGACGAAGAGCATGAGAAGACGATTAACATTAAACAGGGATGAGAGGTAGGAGGGAAAGGGAGAGAGAAGGGAAATTGCATGGAAATGGAAGGAGACCCTCAGGGTTATACAAAATTACATACAAGAGGAAGTGAGGGGAAAGGGAAAAATAATACAAGGGGGAGAAATGAATGACAGTAGAGGGGTAGAGAGAGAAGAGGGGAGGGGAGGGGAGGGGAGGGGGGATAGTAGAGGATAGGAAAGGCAGCAGAATACAACAGACACTAGTATGGCAACATGTAAATCAATGGATATGTAAATGATGTGATTCTGCAATCTGTATACGGGGTAAAAATGGGAGTTCATAACCCACTTGAATCAAAGTGTGAAATATGATATATCAAGAACTATGTAATGTTTTGAACAACCAACAATAAAAAATAAAATAAAAATAAAATAAAAAGCAAAAGAAATGTCTGCTTAGTTCAAGGATACTATAAAAGAAAATGTTCTTTGTTAAATATGGTCAAGGGTCTAAATCAGAGGCCACCAAATCAAGAGTCCAACTATTACCATCTCCAACTGATGGAAATATAAACAATATAAATTGTTTTCTCAACATTCTTGGCTTTGGGCCACTAATATTCACGTTTCCATAAATAAACAAACATGCCAATAACCACCTAGGAACACAGCTCACAGTGATACATACACATATCAAATTGCCTAGAAGAACAAAAAAGAGGAAGAATAATTAGGAAACAAAATAATATAAACGGGAATGTAAATATGCAATAATTTTAAACTTAGAACCCCCATCCCTGTCCTCTATCCCACATAAAAATAGTGGCTTTATGATCACTTGGTTTTGATTTGGCAATATCCAACTTTCTTTTGATATATCCTTAGAGAATCACAATAAAATCAATTCATTAACAAACTAAATCATGTGCCACAGGGAGAAGACCCTTTACATTTATCAATAAAGTTTCTCTTCTCAGTGTTACTTAGAATTATGTTTAGATCTCAGCTACTGATAACAAACACATTTAGTTGGTATCTGCTTTGTCTAAGACACTTTTCTAATGTGATGAGGGAGCTGTAAGTAAAAGAGACCATCTCAGTGTTAACTCTGTGACTGTGACCAAATCCCTAGCCCAAGGTTAGATGTCTAACTCCTTTCAAAGGAGACATTCCTTAGCAAATTCTTACCTACCAATGTAAAACTCAGTGAAGATGCGAGTGGAACTGATCACTGGATATAGAGGGGGGAGGAGTCATCTTCTTTTGCTTCTCTGTGGAAATCCCACATCTGGAGACCCAGGGGTCTCATTCCAAATCCACACTAGTTCCCTGAGATTCAGTTCCTGCAAAGTTAGATTTATGACAATCCATTCTCTGCATTATGCACCTCATAGTTTGTACCGGAATAAAATTAATTCACAAGGAATAGTTGTTTTTTTTCTTATCCCCACTCAGTCCTGGGTATTAAATCCAGGGCCTTGCACATTCTAGGAAAGTGTTCTACCACTATGCTATATCCCCAGTCCTTTGTAGTCTTTATTTTGAGACAGGATCTCAGTAGGTTGCTGAGAGTCTTGTTAAGTTGCCAAGGCTGGCCTTGGACTGGCAATGTTCCTGCATCAGCTTTACACATGTGTACACTACTGCACCAGGACCATGGAAGGGTTTTTTTTTAATGATACAATGCTAGTATCCCCCTATCAGGAGGGACTGAAGGAAGCAGACATGAAATGTCATACTCCTCCTCTAAAGACCAAGGGAGAGGGGAAGTACTATGGAGACAGGACCCCAAGTATCAGGAGTGACACACAAATTAAAACACCAACCAACCAACCAGCAAACAAACAAATCTAAAACAAATAGAAGCAAAAGCTAATAATTAGAAAAACATGAGTATTTCATGGGCTCTGTCATATGCTTCTAGAAACTAATGATTAGTGGTCAATAAGATTTTATTAGCTTGAAAACTAAGTAAGCTGTAAGTAAAAGGGACCATCTCAGTGTTAACTCTGTGACTGTGACCAAATAATCTGTGTTTATATCTGTGTGACAGAGAATAATTCTTGAGGAAGGAGATGAGTGGTATTTGACAGTCCTGGCTCCAGTCTTAGAGCTATAAGTCTGCTGTCAATCTCCTCAGCCTCCTTCCTCCCCCAAGTGCTAAGTGTAGGTGATAATAACTCTTATCTCCTATGGTTGTTTTGAGTATTCAAGGAATAAAAACATGCAGAGGACTAAAACTGTGCATGCATTTGATAAATTCTGCAGATATTAATTCTTTCCATCTCCTTCACTATCAAACAACAGCAAGACTGGGTGGGACCTGAAAGTTTACTATTTTCTCTTCATTTTCTAGAACTACTGCCACATTTACTCCTCGTCTGGTACTTCTGAGGTGTTCCTCATTCAATTTTATATTGACATCCTGGCCACACATTTTCTTTAGAAGACAAGAAAGAACTGAGAACTGAGAAGTATATGTGTACCCAGATCAAGGAACAGAACAAGATATCACATTGTTTGTTTTTCATTTTTCTTTTTCTTTTTCTTTGTTCCAGAGATTTAATGCAGGGGCACTCAACCACTGAGCCACATACCCAGCTTTATTTTGTTTTTTATTTAGAGACAGGGTCTCACTAAGTTGCTTAGCACCTTGCTGTTGATGAGGATGGCTTTGAACTCACAATCCTCCTATTTCTGCTCCTGAGCCACTGGGATTATAGGCATGTCCCACCACACCCAGCTCACATTGTGTGTTCTGGGTGCAGTTTATTTATTTTTAACCTCCTGCTATATTTTATTTTACTACACTTATTTTCCCTTTGCTGATTCTTTTCCTTTTTGCTCTCTGTGTTCTTCTATTTGATACTATGAATTTTTAAAGCTACTTTGACATCAATGGGAAATAAAATTGATCAAAAATAAAGCAGCTAAAAACAAGTCTGTAAAAGACTATTGCTTCCTGTTTTCTGGTACATGGGTGCATGGACACAAACACATATGCACAAAAGGATGAATGGGATATAAGAACAGAAAGGAGAGCCAGTGGGTTGTGTGGCTTACAGGAATGGCAGGTGGCTCCCACATAGCCAGTGTGAGTGCAGTCGCAGGAGAAGGTGTCCCAGGACTGGGAACATTCACCCCCGTGTTCACAATAGCTGGGCAAACACCTAAAGAAGGACAGACAGACACACTGCTGTTTCCCACATTCAGTCATAATAAAATGTGCATGTACAGGGAAAGATGAAGGACAATAGTCAACGGAAACCTTTCAACAGGACCAAAGACTGGAGTTTGTCCTCAAGGTCACTTGACACAACCACAAGTTCGTAAGTGCAGTAGATTCTCATGCATTTGTGACAGATACATTTTCAACACTTTGTTTTTTTTATCAGAAAAACTGTTTGCTTCTTACAAAAACATAAGATTGATTTCATACATAATCAGGATATAAATTGCTTGCAACAACCATAGACAGACACACATTTTCCCACACCCTTGTGATGTGACACTGCAGATCTTTCCATCCATGGCATAGCCTGCATCTCTACCTTGAATGTAAGTTGGGCATGTGATCAAATTTAACCAAACAGACATTTTAACAACACAATATTTAGTAATTTAATGCAAAAAGAACAGGTTTCTTTTGTAAATCTCAAATATACTTCTGGTATGTATACAACAAAGTTTTTTGCCTAAAAGCACAACAATCTGATACATGTGTTATTTTCTAACTTGCCTGCATTTCCCCAAAGGTCCATTGGCTTTAATTCTTTATATCCATCATGATTTTTATGTATACAAATTTGCATAGATAAATACAGCCTTGTTCACAAATCTGAAGCAGTTTATAAGATCATGATTTATTCTTATTCCCTCTTCACTCCAGTTCATTGTTCAAATTGTTTCCACACAACTGCTAGTAAATAGACTGAAATTCATCACATCATGATATTTAGGAAAAACAGAAAACTAAAACATTGAACAACCATCTTTAGAAAGATACAAAGTCAAGAAATTTCCCCTCTTGACCCTACACACAAAAATATAAAGGGTGAGAGTCCCAAAGCAGGACTAAATTAAGCAAAAAACTGATAAGATCCTAAAACTGTTATTAGGAATGAGAGATTCACAGCAATAGTAAAATGTTTGCTTATGAAAAGACAATATAGGGCTGGACAGGGATGTAGTTAAGTGGTAGAGAACTTGCATAACATGCACAAGACCTGAATTCAATCCCCAATACATTAAAAATATAATAATAAGGGCTGGGGTTGTGGCTCAGTGGAAGAGCACTTGCCTACCATGTGTGAGGCACTGGGTTCGATTCTCAGCACCACATAAAAATAAATAAAGGCCTACCAACAACTAATAAAATATTTTAAAAATAATAATAATAACAACACAGTAAAGTATGAGCACTTGGAAGTGAACAGAAAAGCAGGTAGCTCCTATTCTGTCCCAATGTTCTCTGTTGCTCCAGGGACCAATTTGCAAATTAAAAAAATGCAAAAAAAAAAAAAAGTAAAATAAACACCATCAAGTGGAAAGTAGAAAACCCAAAAGATAAAAGGCATAGCTGTCTATTTTACTTTCTTTCCCCCTCTAACACTGCACAAATTATACTTCCAGATGCTGAAATTCTTATAGATGTCACCAAGCATTATCTTCTAATCTTTGGTTTTCCTTGAAAAAAAAGGGAAAATCTTCAATGTCAATAAAAATAGGAAACAGGCAAATTTGTTTTTACTTTAAGAAAGAAATATGTATTTGATTTTGAGAGTCTACTGGGATAATGCTTATTTGTAAATTCTGACAGTGTTCAAAACAGATTGTTAATCTTAAAGTGATCAATGTTGAGAATACACTGATAATCAGTTTATACCAGTGAAGGTCACATTTATATTATGAGATTCATACAAAAGCCTGTTCAGCTTACTTTACAGAGTGAATGCTGAAGATGGGATACCCATACCTTGAAAGTCAGCAGGTCAATTACATAGCAGTGGAAGGAAACAGAACAAAATATAGCAGAGATACCAAAAGCCAGACATTTCATACCAAACATTAAAAAACCTGAACTAGTTCTAGTCTGGTTTAGCTGTTCTCTATAGTTCTGACATTATTCCTTCTATATGGATTATACAAGTAGTATCAATGCCAAGCCCAGGATGTTAACTAGAGAGTTACAGCTTCGGGCAGGAGCTCTGGTCTCCATATCCCTCAGCTCTAGCTTTGCAACACTTATGTGCTTCCTGAGATGGCAGACCCACAGTAGAACCAGCAAGGTGCTGCTAGCCAGGATGGTGGAGTGGCCATTCTTCATAGCATAGATGTGGTAAGTGGTGGTGAACTTCCCAGACCTGGCATGACAATTCCTTTTCAGCCCCAGTGTTGGGAGCTTGTAAGGGGGAGGCTGAGGGCATCCTGTATCTGAGGCCTGGTCTTTATGGGTCTCCCCTGAGGAACAGAGTGCCTCACTCTAATACCACCATCCTGACCTTTTATGGCTGGTCAGAAATATCCCTGAGCAGGACTCTGAAAATGGTGGATGAGGAAGAAGGTTGAAGGAGTGAACTCCCTTGTCTATAATGTGAAGGACAAGACTGTGACTCTGAAGAATGGTTTCCAGGTCCAGGTGAGGCCCATAACTCATTTCCTCATGGAGTTTAAACTATGAGCACAGAACACAAAAGCCTCAACTGTTTGCAAAAGTTACAAAACTGCCAATTCTCCTCTTGGGCTTGATGTCTGCTTCTTCCAAGGAGTAGAAGGAGTAGAAACTTTGGGATACCTCTGTCAAAGTTAATCCTGCTTTGTCATTTGGGACACTGACACTAGAATGAAACCCAATTTCTTATAAGAGGACACATATGAACACTGACAAGAGGCCTTCCAGATTTCAAGGGAAAGAAGCCAGATTCAGTGTTAAGGGTTGGAAGGTACACTTCACAGGAGAAAACAGTGATGTCTCTTCATACCCAGGGCTGGGGGGGCAGACCAACCTGCTTACCTCTACCACCAACACCAGGCCCTCTGAAGCTCTTACTTCAGTGGCTGCAGTTAATGGCGTCCTCCAGGCCTGAGGGCTTCTCCCATAACCCCAGTCCCTACATTCCTGGCTAGATCATGAGTCCACAGAGAGGACCAGATACCAGATACAATGAGAAAAATCCAACATGTCAGTGTACCCCACCACATTGGGTGTGTGCCTATGTGAGAGCCTGAACATGCATATGCTGGAATGTTAGTGTGCCCAAGTTATATGTGCCTGTGTGCCGATTGTAAGAGTATACCAGTGTGTGTAAGTGTGCTTGAGTGTGTGCCTGTGTGTGCCCTTGTGTGAATGTACCTGCACATGAGTATGCATAAATACATCTGTGAGAGTGTGTAGGTACATCTATGAGTATCTTATCTAACTTGAATATAGTTCACTGCCAAAGATCTGGGGTTCATGGGGAGCCATGTGCTCAGCACCCTGCCACTGTTTACACAGCAGTGAGGAAATATCAGTCTGCTCCAAGAACAGTCAGAGTCCATGAGAAGGTACCTCATGGCTCCTCCAAACACTGCAAGGGCCTAAACATGTATAGATTCCAAGAAGATGTCAACCAGAGTTGATGTAGAAAAGGGGAACAAGGATTCAGATACCTCTTTATACTTTCATGTTTCAAAAATTGTTAGGAGACCAGGGTTTTTAGCCTGGTGGAGAGCTGATTCTGGCAGTCAGTTAAATTATCCAGCATATATTTACAGGACTTGAAGTGGGAGACGGTGTATAGATTTGCTCATAGCAGCTACTATGGTTGGAACATGTCCCCCAAAAGTTCATGGGTTGGAAACTTTATCCTCAAATTTACATGTTGGCTACAGTTAGAGTAGCTGGAGGTGAGGCTTTGGGAGGTAATTACAGTTAGACAATGTCCTTAGGGTGGGTCCACCATGATGGCATTAATGGCTTTATAAGAAGAGGAAGAGAGACCAGAGGTGAAACACTTGCTGTCTCACCATGTGCTGATGCAGCAAGAAGTCCCTCACTAGATGCAACTGTCCCATCTTGGACATCCAAGCCTCCAGAACAGTGAGCTAAATAAACCTCTATTCTTTTATTTTATTTATTTATTTTTAAATTTTGATACAGGGTCTTGCTAAATTGCTTGGGCTTTGCTAAGTTGTGGAGGCTGACCTTGAACTTGTGATCCTCCTGCCTCAGCCTCCTGAGTCACTGGAATTACAGGTATGTACCACCACACTCAGCTAAACCCCTATTTTTTTTGTAAAACACCCATGCTGTGGTATTCAGTTCTAACAACAGAAAATTCTAAGAAGAAAAGACACTCATAATTAAGAGGAAAAATTCAGTTCACCACCAATGAGCCATTTCGTGAATAGGCAGAGAGAGGTCTTGTTTGCAAATGACTGGGTAGAAGCAGGATCATCTTCTCTCAAATGATAAGCTAAAAAATACATCTATGCTTTTAGGTGAAAACTCCTGTAGGTGACACGTCTCAGTCTCTTCTCAACTTTAAGGTTGTTTGCTTCTGTAGTCCTCCCACTATATCAAGATTTAATAGCTGAACCTCTGGGTCCTGCCCCTCCAAATATCCTGCTTCTCCCACATCATCATTCTACTGAATGACACTAGCCTTTAACCAGCTCTCTACGTGGGATTAGCCTTGACTGTTCCCTTGCCATTACCCCAAAGGCTTGCAGCAAGTCAACCTGTGATTCTGCTCTCCAAAGAGTTTGTAAATCATTCATATTTTCTGGTTCCTTAGTTTATCTTATCCTTATTTTTCAGTTGAGAGAAATTGCAGAAGCTTCTTACCAGGTTTCCTGGCCTCCAATCATACACTGTCTCTCTGTTTTCTGCACCCAGGTCATGTGTCAAGACTCTGTGCTCAGAGTCTTGCTTATACACACACACACAAGTGACTTCTTAACTTCAAGTCCTTTAGCAATTTCCCAGGGCATCTCAGATGAATATTTAAGCCTTCAAGTTAGCACCCAGGCCTCTAGCCTGATGTATCCCATGACTGGAGAGGCAGCCCCATCTCCAACACCCACTGATCTCCTCAACGCAGAACTTCTACACCAGCCATCCACACGGGGGTCAGACTCCCCCTAGCACTGGGGACTTGGACAAGGCTGTTACTTCTACTGCCTGCCTCCAACTGAATTGACTTACCCACCTTCTGCCCCATTCAGGCATCTCTTCCTTTTCCTTGAACAGCATGTCTTGACCCAACAGAAATGAGACAGCTCTCCACATAGTGCCAGAGAACCTCCCACTCCCCACCAACTTTCATTTCATCCTATTTACTACAGAATGGATTGGCATAATTTTCTATAAAGGGAAAAATACTAAATATTGTAGGCCTGTAGGCCACATAGTCTCTGCCAAAACCACACAGCTCTGCAATTATTAGGAGAAAGTGAATATAGACATTATGCAAATGAACTGGTATGGCTGTGTCTCAATTGAACATTATTAACAAAAGCAAGCAGCAGTCCCTGGACCCTGGTATGTCAATTCCTAAGCTGTATCAAGGCACAGCTTCTTCAGGGTGCTGGTAGCTCAAACATTGCACTTCAGAACCCATGGGGGTGGCCTGACTAGGGCAGAGTCAGGCCCCTTTACCATCAATTTGAAAAAACAAAACAGTTCATTGTTTTCCTTTCTGGTATTTTCAAACTCTGTACATTCCACACTTTTTAATATTTTGAAAATTATTGTTAAAGGAATAAATAATATTATATTTTACCTTAAAGTGTTCTGGAACACAATTTTTTAAAAACTAATAAAGAACTCTAAGTTTGTAGTAATTTTCAATTTTTTGTTTAAAAATAAAATGTACAATATGTGCCATTGGAGTTGGCATGGAGAAGATGAATACTCAGCCTGAGACCATGCAGATGGGAAGAGGTGGCAATGATGGTCCCACCGACAGATAAGAAAAAACACTGTGACCAGAGTTAGAGGAAATTGAAATCCTAATATCCAAAACACAATTGGTATAATATATAATTTCCCATTTCCACTACTATCATCCTTGAAGCCTATTATGGTTCAAATATGGAATGTCCCCAAAATCTCATGTATAGGAAGCATGGTCCCTAATACAGCAAGGTTCAGAGGTGGGGCTTTTAGGCAATGATTAGGGCTCTGCTCTCATCACTGGATTAACCCACTGATATCTGAATGGACTGAATGGAGTGAGACCTAGCTGGAGGAAGTAGGTCACTGGGAACATGACCTTGCACAATATCTATCCTGGGACTCTTCCCTTCTCTCTCCCTCTGTCTCAGCATGTGCTCAGCAGCTTTCTTCTGCCCTGATCTTCCACCGTGATGCTCTGCCTTACCTCAGGGTCAGAGCAACAGAGCTGGCCAACCATGGACCAAGATCTCTAATATCATGAGCACAAATAAATTTTTCTTCCTCTTTGTGGGTAGGAAAGCTAACACAAAGTTAACACACTTGCATGCCAAAGCAAGTGGCCATTTTCCCCATAAAGCATCTCTTGGAACAACCAGAAGACAGATCACTCCATGTAGATGCATCCTGATTTGGCTCAGGAAGGGAAATTACATTCCTGTCAGATTACAAACATCTTTTCATAATCTTTTTGTCATTTGAGCCAGGAATAGTCTATATATCAGTAATTATTAATTCCTTTGCCAGATGGATATGTTATAAAATCCCCTGATTATTATGACTGTATTTGAGCAAATATGAATGTTCTTGGCAGGCAGAGAAGTGGTCTGGGTAGATGTTTTGGTGCAGTGCAGAGGGCTGGTGAAAGCCTGGGGTTGGGGATGTTTGTTTTGTCCTGTTTTGAAATGAATCTATTTTTATGGTGTATTGGACATGTAGTTAATAGGTATGGCCTAAAGAATAAGAGAAAAACCAATGTTTTTCTTATTAGAATGAGGGCATATTTTTAGACATTAAACCATCAGAACCATAAAAACTTACAATTAGTGACAATATTACCATACAAAGTACTCTTGGCTATTTTCATAACAACTTAGTAGCCATTAACTCACTTTTTACTTAAGGAAGATTCTCTAATATTCTAGAAATCTCTAAGGAAAGGTACATACATACTTATACACTTCTAAGGACTTTTAAGTGTGATATGGAAAAATATTCTCATTTTGGTGACATTTATACATATGCTCATGTATACTCATAAATAAATAAATATATATATATATATATATATAATATCAGGTATTAAACCCAGGAATGCTTAACCATTGAGCCACATCCCCAGCCCCAACTTTTAATTTTTTTTTTTGAGGCATAGTCTAAGTTGCTCAGAGCCTCACTAACTTTAAATTTTTGATCCTCCTGCCTCAGCCTCCTGAGCCACTGGGATTACAGGTGTGCATCACCGTGTCTGGCTCTGATTCTTTACATAAGACAAATATTGAGAATTCACCACACTTTGTAAGGTAATTCTGGCTATACTAAAACAACTTCCTGTGAGTTCCACAATTATACTGATAACTTAGGCAACTGCCAGTGAAATATGACTTCCAACCTTTGACCTCTAGCCCACTGGACAGTTGTCACCCTGGGTAGGAGCTCTATCCTGAAGATACCAATGTCAGTGTTATTTTATGTCTTCACAACAATAGCGGATGTCGTTGTTTCTGTTCATTTAATTCTCTTTTTAATTAT
This sequence comes from Marmota monax, assembly GCF_021218885.2. Taxonomy (NCBI): domain Eukaryota; kingdom Metazoa; phylum Chordata; class Mammalia; order Rodentia; family Sciuridae; genus Marmota; species Marmota monax. The sequence continues at coordinate 73,086 of NW_026694033.1, forward strand.
TGTCCATCATTGCCAGAATATTTATATGTTGAACAAGGAAATGTACTTCATAAAATCCATGCTCCGTAGCAATCCTTGGACTAATAAAGTAAGTGACATGGATTCTTAAAGGAAATCAGCACCCCATGATTTGATGTCTGGATCCTCTCCTGACACTGAAACTTGGGCACCAGAGCTGGCTGCAGTTACTCCTTATGAATGATGGCAGTTTCTTTGCCATCTCCCCCAATCCCCAAAAAAACTATATTCTGAAAATCAGGATTGTAGGTTTCTGACTAAAATTATTTGTCTCTTTGATTTCACTACAAAAGAATAAACTGTGAACATGACAACATAAACATTTGCATTTAAAAAATATGAGACAATATTTCACATACTGGAGAAATATGGTCCTTATGAACACATTGCCAAATTGCAATTGTGACTTAAAGTTTATTGGCTATGACATGAAATTTCAATTAGTGATAAATTTAGAATAAACTTCTTGTACAAAGTATTTTACATAGCTATTTCAAGAGGTTCAGAGGCATGGATGTGGAAAGATTTAAGGAATTTGTTTATGTATTCAATATAAACCTTTTGCACACCCTGCTTCAGAAAAGGCATTAAACTGGGTATATCTGGTACAGGAAAAAAAAATAGTCTATATGGCTAAGCTTATCCTTTTAGCCAAAATGATTTAAAAGTTAGATAATATGGTAAAGAAGAAAACTTGAATAAAATTACAATGCTTAACAATTTTATTATACTATAGTGATAAACCTTTGCTTTTCTTATCATCTTCATTGAACTACTGCAGTGCTTAGCTCTGGGGCAACTGGGGAATCTCTTTCTTTATTTTGTTTACAACATTGCTAAAATTCCCTGAAGCATCAACCTTTCTTGAAACAAGATTTACTTCTCATTTTCCCTATAGAAAAGGGAGCTAACCACATATGACTTTGATTTACTGGCCCTCACTGATCCACTATCATTTTAGAATAGTCTAATCTGTATTCTGTAATGGGACAATTTTTAAGAGTATCTATTCTTGTCAGTATTTATTCACATCAGTGATTACAAGCATCAGTAATACTCTGTAAGACTTTAAGTGATTTACAGGTATATGAAAGGAAAATCCATGAGTGTGTCTTCCAAGACAACACTGTTTGAAAGGAACAACTGTTTAAAACCAAAGATGTTGTTCTCTTATTTTCAATGTGTTACAGTTTGGATCTTAAATATTCCCTAAAGGGCTAAGTGTTGAAGACTCAATCCCTAGCCAGTGGAAGGTTGTGGAATCTTTAAGAGGTAAGCCTGCTGTCATGAAAGACATGAAAAAAGTGTGTTTTTACAGTTGTGCCTGTGTTTTTAATTAAAAGAAAGAAAAAAACTGAAACAGGTGTGCTATAATGATCTAGGATGGCCCCTACCTGTCTGTGATGCCACAGGAGTCTATCTGAAGGTCGCTGAAGTTTCCCAGCGCCCCCTGCTGTATTGAGATGGGAATCCACCACTGTGCTGCCAATGGAGATAAGCTTCAGGCAGCCCTGAAACCCTCCCAGGGGATTTTCACATTGAGAGCCAGAGCTGTTGTCAGGATAGCCTGAAAACAGAGACAAAGACAGGAGAAAATCAACAACTGTAACAAAGCTATTTCACAGTATTTATTGTATAAAGACTGTTGCTTCCCTGTTTACAGACACCTGAGGATTAGACTTCCTAAACCACCTGGAAAGGTCACAGATAAGAGGATGTTAGTGGGGTAACAAGAAGAAAAGCTGTAAATAAAGAGAGAGCATGAAAATAATCATTAGAGTCAAGCTTACGGGAAGACAAGAGGAAGAAAAGATGTACAATCCTGCAAATAGTTATGGCACCTTTGATTTAAGTAAAGCAACATGAGAAAACAATACTTGTAGCATAATACTAGACCATATAAACTAAAAGACATGTGACAGTAGTACCAGAAGAAAATTATAGGCATATCAATACTGGCTAAGTTTAAAATGTTTGAAAAGTAATTTTAAATTGAATATTTACATAAATATGCTGAACTTGCCTAAATATTAAGTTAAATATCTACTCTAATGTACATTTGCACATGTATACATACACATATTTTAATATTTTATAATTTTGGTCATATAAATCTAACTTCTCCCATCTCTTTTGAATGTGGCACTTTAGTCAAACATCTTTCAACATTATTTTTCAACACTAATGAACAAAAATTAACAAGCGTTTTTACAATGATATGGCACTGCAAATAGGAGAAAAATTAGCATTTATAATAGTCCACTTATAAAGGGCAATATTAACAATTAAATTTTACAAGTCCTGCCATCCCCACCATTAATCAGTTTTCTGTAAGTTACAAACTGCATTTCCTATATAGTAGTTTTATCTCACACCTCGATTTCTCCAGATGACTGTTATGGTTTTGATATTAGGTGTCCCTCAGAAGCTCATGTGAGACAATGCAAGAAAGCTTAGAGGTATAATGATTGGGTTATAAAAGTCTTAATCTAATGTGTGTATTAATCCTCTAATACAGATTAACTTCATGGTGACTGTAAATTGGTAGGGTGTAGCTGGAGGACATGGTTCCAGGGGGCGTGCTTATTTTTTCCAGGGGGCATGCATATTTTGTCTGTGGTGAAGGCAGTTTCTCTCTGCTTCCAGGTGGCATGTCCCCAGCTGCTTCCCTCCAGCCCAGACCTAGTGAGCTAGTCATCAATGGTCTGAAACCAAAATAAAATTTTCCTCCTCTGAAATAGTTCTTGTCAGGTCTTTTGGTAACAACAGTGAAAAAGCTGATTAAAACAATGACAAAGATCTTATAACAATGATGAGCAAGGGCATCTCTTTGAAATCCAAATCAAAGCAAGAAGAGTCCACAGCATATCCTTCAGCCCATACGCAGACAGCAAGCACTTGAGTATTTTCTCACCCTCTATTCAGTTTCCCTCAAACAGTCTCAGGTTTTTAGATTTGCATACTGCAAGATAAGCAATGAAAAAGAGGGAAGTAAAAGAAAAGGAAAGAGGATGCAGTACCTGTAAAGAGCTTTTGTAATAGGTGACTCTTTGAGAAAGTGGACACTGCACAATACAGCCCAGTCCTCCACCCATAGTGCCTTTTCAGGACTGAGGTGGGCCCTCCCCAGGGTCTTAAGGGATCCTACAAGCTTCCAGTGACAGCCCTCTTAGGGGCTACCCAGCATCCAATGATGCAGTGGAGAGATACGGTGCCTGAACTCCTTGGCTCATCTGGGACAGCCCCAAGGAGCATTGCTGCTGAGTCTCCCTGAAGTCTTCTGAGTGTTCTGTTGTAACAGCATTACTGCAGCTCAGCTTTGTCCCTCATCCACCTCCAGTGGCTCTCTCAACTTTCCAAAGGTTGTTCCAAATTAATTCTCCCCACTAAGCCACCTGTGTAAGAATCTCCCACAGAGTCAACTTTCTGGGGAGCCCAATCTAGAACAAAGAAAAATAAAATTTCAAAGCATTTATTGAATCCAATACTTAATTTTCATATGCAAATGTGAAAATTACACAGCATTTAAAAAAGACTGCTGTAAACCCTAAAAATTATAAATTTTATGAGAAGTATAATTGAAAACAGTAATAAAATAGTGGAGAACATTTATTTATTCTTTGCTTTAAAAAATTATTTTTCATTTTTATTATTTCCAGAACTGTTTTTAAACTTTGTAGATATGTTAATATTAATTAATTATCATCTTTTTTTGCTACATGTTTTCCAATGATTTAAATATTAAAGAGTTCTAATGCTGATATTTATAACCTGATTTTTAAGACTAGTTTACTTTTTCAATTGAAAAATTTGTTATTTGACAGGTAACTTGTGAATTAATGTAAGGAAATGACAGGGCTGGGTGTTGCAGAGTACTTGCCTAGCACATGTGAGGCACTGGGTTAGATCCTCAGCACCACATAAAAGTAAATAAGTACAATAAAGATAATGTATCCATCTACAACTAAAAATATATTTTAAAAAGAAATGACAATAACCTGCATATACAATAATTCAAAATATTTTCACTAAGCACCAAATAGAACAGTTTCCAATCTTTTTACCAAAATCTCCTTTATCATTCAAAGACTGCCCCAAACTTAGATTTTTAATCAAGAAATTTAAAGCTGCCAATCAGAGCTTCCAATTAGCATAAGATGACCAGGTTAAATCCTTATAATGTGAGTAAAAATAACTTGAAAGCTTTAACCTTTACTTTTTTGGGGGGTGGGGGTACCTGGAATTGAACCCAGGAGCACTTAACCACTATGCCACATCCCCAGCCCTTTTTCTATACTTTTTATTTAGAGATAGGGTCTCACTGAGTTGCTTAAGGCTTTGCTAAATTGCTGAGGCTGGCTTTAAAATTGTGATCCTCCTGCCTCAGCCTCTGGAGCCACTGGGATTACAGGCATGCACCACCGCACCCCACTGTAACCTACATTCACCCCACTTTAACCTATAAGTTCTAACTGAGGGAATCAACTGGTCTTAGGAAGGAAATTATAGGTTATAGGTCCACATGCCAAATGTCATCCACAAAGCACTAGAACAAAATGAGTAAAAAGTATCATACTTGAAGTGAGAACAAAGTATCATATAAAATATATGGTCTTATATCTTCAAGGGAATAATTCCCAATTTCTAGGGGCATACAATGTAGCAAGGGGTACAGAATTAGATAGGAAACACTAACACATAAAGAAGAAAAAAGGAAGGACAATGGGAGGAATAAAAAGTCCTGTGCCCTGGGATGAAATGGGAAGGGTATTTGGAGCCTTCATGAATCAGATGGCATCCAGGCCAGACCAGGAACATGAGTGGATGTCTGTGCATGTTGGGGAAGAATCTTCAAGGCTGGAGAGAACAAAATGAACCAAGCCACTGACCCACAGACCTACTATTCAAAAGAAAGCAGAGTCTTTGTACTGGGTAAAGGGATGCAGTCTAATAAGAGATGTATAAAACAGAGAAAGGAACACTTCCTTCAATGAAAGGGCAAAGTACCTTCCCCAGTGGAGACACTCCGTGCACTCTGTGGAGGTCACATAGCTGAGGATCACTATGCAGGTCACCAGGAATCCCAAGGCTCTAGATACCTGGCATCAAATCCATGGGCAAGAATATTCCTTCCATGTAAACTGTCTCTTCTCCAAAAATTAAAACAACAACACAAGCAAACAAAACAAAACTCAAAAGTATAGGAATCAGAGTGAGCTTTGACCCCTGGTGCTTCACTGGTGTCCCAGCTGTCACACTAGGGAGACAGGGTCTGCTTTGTTATTCACACTGGTTCATTACTAAAAGGCATCCAGCATATCATGTCCTAATACAGCTCCCCTCAAAAGCAGTAAACACCACACAAAACATAAATTTACTAAAATAAAAAGAAGCATCAAATTAAGGATCTACTATAACATGACGACACTAACTTAGCATATTTTAACCCTTTTGTGACCCATTTACAGAATATGTGCACCATATAATGTGCACTCTATAATGCTCTGGAATCCTTACAAATATTACATTAGATTGCTGTTTTAGTCAGCTTTTCAACTGCTGTGACTAAATGATCCAGCCAGAACAAGTGTAGAGGAGAAAAAGTTTATTTGAGGGCTCACAGTTTCAGAGGCTTTAGTCCATAGAAGGCTGGCTCCATTCCTTGGGGCTTAAGTTAAGACATCATGGTGGAAAAGTGTGACAGAGGGAAGTGGCTCACATGATGATTACAAAGTAAAAAAAGAATGACTCCACTGGCCAGATACAAATATATACTCCCAACCATGCCCCAATTCTCACCTCCTCCAGTCACACCCTAACATTTCAGTTACCATTCAATTAATCCCTAACAGGGGATTAATTTACTGATTGGGTTAAGACCCTTACAACCCAATCATTTCTCCTCTGAACTTTCTTGCATTGTCTTACACATGAGCTTTTGGGGGAACAACACATCTAAACCATAATAACTGTTATTCTTGATACAAAGTCTTGAAACAGCAAATTTACATATTATTCTATCAAAAAAGGCCTACAATCAAACTCCTCCCCTGATTCTCAGACTACTTTGATATTTTTCCCCTCTGAACATAACCAACTAAAAGCTGGAGACAAAAAGATTAAGACACATAATAATGGAAACTTTTTATGAAACAAGCAAGAAGCCTTAAGAAACTATGTCGGGCTGGGGATGTGGCTCAAGCGGTAGCACACTCGCCTGGCATGCGTGCTGCCCGGGTTCGATCCTCAGCACCACATACAAAGATGTTATGTCCGCCGAAAAACTAAAAAATACTATGTCATCACACTAATATGCTGGCAGCTGGAAGTTTGCTGGGGCCCCACAGCAAACTTCCAGTTGCCAGCACTAATACTCTAAACTTTGCTACAAACCCTCATTTGGTGTTATGGAGTGAACTGACCAATATAATCAATAAGTCATAGATATAGGTTACAGGTATAAGGCAAGATAGAATAGATAATCAATAAGTAACAGACATAAAGACTACAGGAATAAGGTAAGATAACATAGATAAGCAATAGTAAGACATAAATTCATCAGGAATAAGCCTAAGTAATAGTAGAAAAATCATGTAACTATAAAACATAGGATTTATGTCAGAGGATAAGTCAGTATAGTTATAAATAAACATAAGCAAGTAGGTTAATATAGATAAGGTTAGATTAACATAGCAACTTGATCTTATAGCCTTGCATAGGATAAAAGACATAGGGTTTATAGATATTAGTAAAATGACAGGTGAAAATGTGTGTGTGGGCCATAAGATAACTATAGTTTTAAGTAGGCATCAAATAAGTTAGTAGTACTGTGTAAAACAATTGCTCTAGTAGAGACTCATTAGTCACTTGCAATAATTCCCGCCTTACTGGGATTCTGGGAATAGGGTCACTGTAGTCATTTGAGTAAAAAAAAAAAAAAAAAAAAAGTGACTATAGAAATTCCATCTTAGTTTCTTTGTTACTGTTCCTATGAAGAGAGAACTGCATGAACCCATTTTTAGGAAATAGAAACTAAAGCTGTTTTCTTATTTAAAAATTTATTTTTCTGTACCTTGTACCCCACAAATTGTACCCTACTCAGGATGCAGTGGTGGTCATGGTGAGCTACATCCTTGGTTTGAATGCCCTTGTGGGTCTACATGACTTTGAGATTGTCACCCCACCAACCCCTGCCCAAATTCAGGATGTGACTGTCTAGCACCTGCTTGAACCCAGGACTGTGGGCAACTGAACTGCAAAGCTAATGCTTTTTGTTAAGATTCTTTTTACCGTTTGCTTGCTGACTGGAAAATTCCAGTACTGCTTGGAGCCCAAAGGCCCACTTATTAATATTTTAATTTCTGCATTTGGCTAGCTTACATGATGATAAGCAAGCCACTGAGTTATGGTTTTTGTGTTTATATTCTCCTTGGATAGATCAGGAAGCTGCTTTCCTCTCACAGAGCTTGAGTCTCTACTGTGCATGACAGTCCCTGGTCAGGTAAATAAGGCTCTCTTTTGATTTGAAATTCAAACTTAGAGTGCTTTCTGGAGTGGCTCCCCATAATATTTGTTCACAAAGTTATAGGCGTTTTATAAAGTACTCAAGTAATTAACAGTTCATAAAAATAGGGGGAAATTTTTAGGTGGAAACAAAACTGACACCAACTCATTCTTTGGCAGTCTTCTAAAATGCCATGTCCACACAGAGGAACATTTGCTCACACAGAGAGACATCCGCACAGGGTGCCTTGGGTACCTGGAGCACAGACATACTGCCAGACACCTGCTCTAGGTAGACCAAGGAGCCAAGAGGGGGCTTTTTGTGTCACACATAGATGTCCTCCAGCACCTGCTATAGTCCGTGCCTTAGCTCTGTGAAGGGCTTCTGCACTGTGTCTTTCAGCTGCATTTCATTCTTTAGTTTTGAGACATCCTCTGTGATTACTTGCTCTAGTTTCTAGAAAATACAAAACTGCAATCTTTTATGTGGGGAAAAAACATCCTGTCTGTCTCAGGATATCCAGAAATTTATGGATACACTAGACAACACCAGTTCAAGTTGCTTCCTGATGGTGCCACTGACAGAATCCTGACTCACAAGAGAAATAAAGCAAGCCTTGAATGATGACTCCAACTCATCCACCAAGAATTGTTAGAGTTTTTCAGAGTGCCAGGCGCTGCCTGAAGAAGCCAGGTCTGGCCTAGGAGTCCCCATGGGAGTGACCCGGTCCCCAGTGGGTACCCTGAGAACACATTGCCCAGCAGAGCCACCCTGTCTGCAATCACTATTTGATCTTTAAAATCAAATTGGGCAAATAATTTTATGAAGTAAAGATTTTAACCACTATACACAGGTATTTTTTCTTTCGTTTCTATTTGTTCTTTTGTCTTCAGATCACTGATGCATTTTCAAAGAACAGGATATTAAAATTCAGCCTCTTCTTATTCCAGCACAATATGTGCTGGCTTTCTACCTAAGGATTTTCATAAAATGCACATAGTTGATTTTCACTTTTCTCACAGTGGCTGAGACTTTCAAAAATGCTGTGCATCTTGACAAATATAATTGAAAACAAGCCAAGACCTGAATCTGGTTTAAAACAATTGACAGGCAACATGTAATCTTAAATTAACCTCAAAAAAACTTTGATATTTCAAATTTAATGTTACATCAAAAATATTCATTAAACTCCAGAGCCTTACTTTATGCTTATTTTATGTGTCAATGCATTTATTTTATTTTTATTTTTTTCAATGCATTTATTTTAATTTGTAAAAGAATTTCTGAAGGGTTGGATGCATTTGGAAGAAACTTGATATATCAGTATAGAGGTGTCTTCTACTTAGAGTAACTTATTAGGAGCATTAGGAGAAGTAATAGAAACATTTCTTTATTGCTTATTTTTAGTTATACAGATAGTAGAATTAATTTTGATATAAATATACAAGCATGGAATATATCTTATTCTAATTAGTTCCCCATTCTTATGGATGTACATGATGCTGGGATTGACTATGGTTATTAATGTAAAGACAAAGGAAAAATATTTTGGATTCTTTCCACTGTCTGTCCTTTTCTTATCCCTATCCCCTTTCCTTCATTCTCCTTTGAATTTCTATTTTTCCCCTCTCCCCTTATTTGAGTTAGCTTCCACATATCAGAGAAAACATCTGACATTTAGCTTCTTGGAACAGGCTTATTTCACATAGCATGATAGTTTCCAGATCTATTCACTTCCTTGCTAATGTCATAAAGTCATTCTTCTTTATGGATGAGTAATACTCCATTGTATATATACCAGTGGAGTATATATATGCCTAGGTTGGTTCCACAGCTTAACTATTGTGAATTGAGCTGCTATAAACATTGATGTATCTGTGTCACTGTAGTATGATGATTTAACTGGGGTCAAATGGTGGTTCCATTCCAAGTTTTTTGAGTAATCTCCATACTACTTTCCAGAGTGGTTGCACCAATTTGCAGTGCCACCAGCAAGCAATTTATGAGTATACTGTTTCCCCCATCCTTGCCAACTTTTATTGTTATTTGTAATCTTGATGACTGACATTTTGACTCGAGTGAGATTATGTCAGTAATTTTAATATGTATTTATCTAATTGCTAGAGATATTGGACAGTTTTTCATATATTTGTTAGCCATTTGGACCTCTTTTGAGAAGTGTCAGTTCAGTTCATTTGCCCATTTATTTATTAGGTTATTCGTGTGGTTACTTGTTTGTTTTTGGAGCTAAGTTTTTTGAATTATTTATATATCCTGGAGATTAACTCTAAGATGCAAGTAGCAAAGATTTTCTCCCATTCTGTAGGTTCTCTCCTCACATTCTTGATTGTTTCTTTTGCTGTGAAGAAGCTTTTTAATATAATTCCATCCCATTTGTTGATTCTTGATTTTACTTCTTGTACTTTTAGGAATCTTGTTGAGGAAGTCACTTCCTAAGATGACATGATGGAGAATTTTTCTTTTTCTACTTTTTCTTCTAAAAGGCACAAGGTCTATGGTATAATGCCTAGGTCCTTGATCCACTTTGAGTTTTGTGTATGGTGAGAGATAGGGACCTAATTTCATTTTGTTACATATGGATTTCCAGTTTTCCCAACACCATTTGTTGAAGAGGCTATCTTTTCTCCAGTTTATGTTTATGGAGTCCTTGTGTAGTATGAGATAACTGTATTTATGTGGGTTTGTCTCTGTATCTTCTATTCTGTACCATTGATGTTTATATCTCTTTTGGTGCCAATACCATGTCATTTTTGTTACTGTAGCTCTGAAGTATAATTTAAGGTCTGATATTGTGGTGCCTCCTGCCTTACTTTTCTTACTGAGGATTGTTTTGGCTATTCTGGGACTCTTATTTTTTTCAGATGAATTTCATGACTGCTTTTTCTATTTCTATGAAGAACATCTTTGGAATTTTGATGGGAACTTCATAGGCAATGGCAATATTAAGTCAAATATTTTTGCATAATCACTAACATTATTCAGCATTAAAAGAGAATAAAATCATGGCTTTTGCAGGTAAATGGATGAAGCTGGAGAATATGATGCTAAGTGAAATTAGCCAATCTCCCAAAACCAAATGCTGAATGATTCCTCTGATTTAAGGATGCTGATCCATAATATGCTCTGGGGGTGGGGGAGGAGATGGATGGGAGGATTAAATAAACTCTAAATAGGGAAAAGGGGAAAAGGGAAGGGAGGGAGCATGGGGGTAAGAAAGGCGGTGGAATGTGATGGTGATCGTTACCCTAAGTACATGTAAGAAGACAAGAAGAATGTGACTCTACTTTGTGTACAACAAGAGATATGAAAAATTGTGCTTTATATGTGTAATATGAATTGTAATGTATTATGTTGACATATATAACAAATCAAAATAATAAAAAAGAATCACTAGTATTTCTTTTCTGCTTATTTCCCTTTTATCTAGATCATAGACTTCAAACTATTCCAAAATATAATGTGGTATATTTTTCTTTTAGGAATAAAATTAAGCCACGTCCAATAATTACAGTAAACATTTCTTAATGTAGAATTTTAAAGAAGAAGAAGGTCAAGCCACTAGGTACATGGCTCACTAGTCACAACAGAGAGAGAAATAGAAAAGGAAGGGAAATTGAGATTCAAAGCCAGCAAAAGCCAGGAATGTTCCATTTCTTCATGCAGAAGGTTTCTCCCAAGCCCATACAAAAGGTAAAATGGTGGAGGTTTCTTCATTAGGGACCTCATTTGAGATTAAAGGTGTAAATAGGGAAGTGGATGCTTACTGTACAAATAATAAAATGTATCTTTCACTATTGAGGAGCGTCATCATGATTAAGTTCCTGTGAGGAACACAAGAGGACCTGATACTTTATGCCACTGTACCAGAAAGAGGTCAGCAGAGTGAGACTTTGTTACAGAGTGGTCCCCTCATGTTTCACATATGGTGGGTTTGGCACCTTTGAACATAATTTACTATTCCCAACTCTGTGGTAAAAAATCTGTTAGTTAATAGTACAAAGATCCTGTAGCAGGGAATTTTTAACTTTTAGTCACCCTCAATAGCCGGCACCAAAAGTACAATATGCTATGGAGAAACAGCTATTTGAAGAACACTTCACACACACACACACACACACACACACACACACACACACACATCCTTAGGCTGAGAAAAAGATAATTAAATCAGAGTTCTAATGTGAGAAATAAAAAATACTGCTATTTGTTATGGTTTTGATATGAGGTGGCCCCAAACACTCATGTGTGAGACAATATAAGAATGTTCATAAGTGAAATGATAGAGAGTTACAATCTAATTAATGGATTCATCCACGAATATGGACCAACTAGGTGGTAACCGTAGGCAGGTAGGATGTTGGTTAGAGGAAGTAGGTCACCGGGGGCATGACTTTGGGGTTTATATTTTGTCCCTAGTAAGTACAGCTCTCTGTTTCCTGACTACTGTGAGCTGCTTTCCTCTGTCATGGATTTCTACTATGAGGTTCTGCCTCAACTTGGGTCCAGAGGTATGGAGTCAGTTGACCATGACTGAACCTCTGAAACCACGAGCCAGAATAAAACTTTTTCCTCCTTTAAGTTATTCTGGCAAGATCTTTTAGTCACAGCAACACAAAGTTGACTAAAACACTGTTGAGTAGGTGAATCTCTCTCACAAGAAGAAAGATGCATACTGAGACATCCAGACCAAAATATAGCAGATAACATAGCAAATAATTCCATGCCACCAGAAGGTCTTGGTTTATGTTGCTGTCCTTTCATAATTACTCATATCATCCCTCTCATTCTCTAAAGTGTCCTGGTTTGGACAATAAATTTATTGTCACCCTAACTATAATAGCAAGGCACACATATACGCTTTTAGGGTGAAGTACTATCATAAAATTTGGTTGACTATAGCTATAACATAATTTGGAATAAGGGGTTAAGCTTACATTAGGAAATAAAGGGGAAGAGAACTGGTTGTAGAGTGTCTCAGATCACAGGATATTGATTTCTTTGAAGAATCAATGTCATTAACTGACTTCCACTTAGTGGACCCAGGAACACTTTATTAGCCCAGTTGTTGTGACAGTGTGTGAACTGGGTGAAGTAAATTTCCTTGTTCAGTGTCAAACATATTCTGGCACCAATGGACACTAATTAAAAAGAGAATTAAATGAACAGAAACACTGACACCAACTACTCTTGTGATTGCCTAAAATAACCCTAATTCTGGGGTTGTCAGGGTGGAGTTCCTCTCAAGATGAAGCTGAGTGGCCCCAGAACAAACCTGGAACACCCATGCATTAAAGTTCTGAGTATAATATATCTACTAAAAGCCAGAACTCCATGTCTATTCATCCTATATTTTCTCTACTGGGTTTCCTGGTTGTACAAATAATAGATACCTTTTTAATCTAAAAAAAATGAGCAAACTGATATGTTTGAGTATTTATTTGCATGTGTGTTTTTACCTGATGAAAGCAGTACTTCAGTTTGTTAAATATTATATATTCTTTCTTCAGAAAAAAAAGATACATTTACATTGGCATAATATCTATAGAGGACTAAGTCTGAATTAGTGTCTAAAATTGTACTGTGGGGATTAGCTGGTTATTTATAGCCATGCATATAGAGGTCACTCTATATTTATACATTTCTTAGGAATAAAGTGCTGGGATCGCAAATTCTGAAAATATTTTTGCAACTAAGTGCCAATTTGCAATTATAACAGAAAAACTGTTAAGTCATAATGAAGAAAAGTTATCAAGCTCCCCTCCCTGTTAGGATGTTTATAATCTGTAATTTCGCTCATCTTGGGGAAATAGTTTCTCATTGGAAACTATATTAGCAAGAAACTTTTTGTGTCTAACAATAAAATTTTATGAAAATGCACAAAAAGGACTGTTTTAACTCCAGATCTCTAGGGTCCTGTCGAATATATTGGAGGAACCAAAAGCTAGGTCTGTGTGCATGACTTATGTGAGTTCTAATGAATGCAACTTAACAACCAGTACATGTCACTTAAACTGCAGTATGTCACTTCTGCTTCACTGAACTAACTCTACATTTGAGCACCATAATATGGTACATAAAGAAAATTTTAAAAATCACTGGTAAGATGATTCTTAGCAACTGTACAAGAATTATTAATAATTTTTTTTAAAAAATAGTAAATATGGGCACAATCAAAACATGTATCAATAGTAAAAAGAGACAGTGGAATAGATAACTAAACTATGATAAAATATTCATTGAAAACCATGCAGCAGTAAAAATTCATTAAGTTTGCCAATTCACATATACATGGCTGGATCTCAGAAAGTAATGAAGAAGAATAAAAGGAAGTCATGGAAGAATGCACAGTCTTACCCTATGTATTAAATTAAAAGTGGGCCAGCACAAAATAAAATACTACTTAAAATTACTTACATAGATGATAAACCTACGAAGTGCAAGATAATAACTCCCTGGGAGATGAGTTTGAAGGAAGTAAGAGAAGCTTCAAAAATACTATAATGTTGCATTCTATAGGCTTTTAAGAAATATTAGTAATGCTGTATAAATGTGTGAATGTGGTCTATTTCCCAGTAACAATTCATATCACATCAGTGTGTAAATATTTATGGAAAGTACTTATGCTCATGGCTCTGTGCATTGCATATTCTGAATATGTGTTAAAATATGAAAGATGATTCTGTGATCTGAAAGCATTTTTCTCCAGTGTACTTTATTTTGTATCATTAAACAATACAGCCAGGATTTTGTTTCCTATCCCTTTTAGTGCTTCAGAATCTTTTACCCTTTGAATTATAGTTCTTGTATAAATTCTCATTTTGGTATTGAAGGAATTTGTTTCTCTGCAGAGCTATAAAATCTTTCATAAATAGCAAACATCTTGTAAAACCCTCTCAGGATCAGAAATGTACCATATTTAGCAAACAAGAAAAGTACACAGTCCAATGTTTAAGGGTGTTGACACTATTTTACCTCTTGCAGTCATGGTTGCTCTAGGAAACTTGAAAGATTAAACAACTGGATTCATGGTTTGTATTTCCATTGTCAATTCTTAGAGAGGGTTTTATATTTTCTTTTTGGGCTGGAAAGCTATCTCCATCATGATTCCAATCTTATTTTAGAAAGGAACAACTATAAAATGCAAAACAGGAATAATATCAAGAAAGGCATTAAGCCAAGGTTAGAAATAACTCTTACTATTGACAGGTCCAAGCATCTAGTGGCAAAAATTTTTCACTTGACTACCCCAGGGATAGAGATTCATTACCCTCAGAGGCACTCTCTTGCTGGCTGAAGGGATCCTGGATGAACTAAATCGAAGACCCATTCAGCAAGCAAATGCTCCATTTACTGGAGCCCAGAGGATATGTCCTGGTGTTGTCTTGGTAAAATGCATTGCTAAACAAGAGTAGAAAAATTAATAGACAATATCTTGCTCTATTGTACGTAATAGTGCCCTTCCATATAGATGGCTTCTTAAACTCTAAAGTACTGAAGACCACCTGGGATCTTGGTCACATGCAGATCATGATGCAGAAGGTGAGGGGCAATGAGTCAGCATTTCCAGCAAGCTTTCAGGTGTTGCTGAAGAAACATTCCAGGGAGAGGAGGAGCCAGCAGTCAGAATAAAGCAACTATGCAGTAATAATGTTGACAAATGAAATCAAAACGAAAGGTTGTAACAGCCTTTGGGGATTAGGGAAATTCCTTGTGATAAGGGTTAGAAATAGACAACAAGGATGCTCCACATTGTCTTCACATTAAAATCACCTGAAGGGCATTTAAAAAACTCAGGACACAAGATTAGTTAACTCAGCACCATCATGTTTTTTTTAGTTGTTGATGGACCTATTATTTTATTTATTTATATGTGGTGCTGAGAATGGAACCCAGTGTCTCACACATGCTAGGCAAGTGCTCTACCACTGTGGCATGACCCCAGCCCTGCACCAGCATTTTTGAAGCTTTCCAGTAGATTGCCACGTGCAGCTGTAGTTGAGAACAACTCCCAAGAGGAAGTCCTATTTAAAATCAATCACATTAGTGCACATTTAAATAAGATCAATGAGTAGACTTGCATTTTAGGCTACAATTTATTGTCTTTGTCCATCAAAATTCCCAGCTGACTATCACTGAAAGAGAAAAATCATTCTAAAATATCAGTTTTCATTTAGCAATACCAGTCACCTTGGAATGTGGAAGACACAAATAAGGTTTGATTAATATAGCCTGTGCCTTTTACTTACCCCCAATAATAGTTATTAGCAGAATGAATCTGCCCACGCAGGGAATGGGCAGCAGAGGATACATCATTGTCCACCTTCAGGCTCAAATGATTCCCATTAGCAGACAAGGACACAGAATGCCACTGACCATCATTTAATCCATCACCTGGAGGTAAACAAAGTGGGTTATAAGGGACCCCAGTACAGGACCAGTGCCTGAAAACAGTAGATGCAGACAATGGCAAGTCTGCTTGTCAAAGACCACCACATTCCACCTCAAGTGCCCCGGGTTGTTTTTCTGTGTGAGATCTCAAATGGAGACAGGGAAAGGCTGAGGAATGATTTGAGCTTTGGTAGGAGATCCTGAGAAGGTGATTAGGTAAGCCTGTAGCCTGCTCAAGAGGAAGGGATTGTCCATGTCAGCTTGGACAGTGGCTTGTTGAGTTGGGTTAGGGATTCGAGGGAGACTTTGTCTCTGGTTGGCCGGTTACGGACTGGTTTGTTTGGTTCTTATTATGTTCTAACAAAAATTATTCTGTTCATTTGGGAATATTATGGTTTATATACCCATTGCCAGCCCTGTTTTTCACTTTCTCATCACTCTTTAAGTCAGATAAGTATGGGGGAAGGGGAAGAAAAAGAAATCAGAATAAAAGGGATAAAGACACAGAGCAGGCAGTCCTGCATTCTACACCAGGAGACAGGAGTACTTTCTTCTATCTAGGGCTTTTGTGGAATACATTTTCCACAACTGACCTTGAACTATCCTGTGATGAGAAAACATTTCCAATGACAGAACACAGGGCATAGTTAAGTCTCATCTAGTTAAATAATATCTTTAGCTATTGAGAAGTACAGATATTATCCAAGATTTCAAATTAAAAATGTTTCTTACATGCATGTATTGTTAATTTTTATAATCTTAGTAGACAATTTAAACAAAATGATATGCTCAGGTATAATAAACAAATCAAACATTCACAAAAATACTAATTTAGGCACTAATTAGGCACAGATATTCATAAAAATAAAATGTAAAGCTAAAAAAGCATTACATTAAAATGTATGTGGTATATGTGGATGTGTTTAAGTTTTATATAAACATGCAAAAAAAGTTGGCAGATATATTCTTTTTTGTTGTTACCAGAGATTGAACCTGGGGGCACTGAACCACAGAGCAACATCCCCAGCCCTTTTTTAAAAATATTTTATTTTGAGACAGATTCTTGTTAAGGTGCTTACAGCCTTGATAAGTTACCGAGGATGGCTTTGAAATTGCAATCCTCCTTCCTCAGCCTCCCAAGCTTCTGGGATTACAGGCCTGGGCTACCACATCTGGCAGCTGGCAGAAGTATTCTTAAAAATTACATATTTGGGTGAGAAAACTATGTTTTCATTTTATGTCACTTTTACATTTTCTCTTTTCCAAATTTGCTACAGTATATTCACCTATAACTATAGTTTTATTTTTTAAATACAAATATTAGTTCTTGCTCAAGCAGTCAGTCTCTTGCATCCTAAAATGAACTATCTAATCTTCTTTAAGATGATGGAACAGAGGGTGGTGGAGTCATGGACTGGCAACCAACTGAGCATGATGGAATTATCTCCTGCTGGCTCCATTACAAGGCTTTATGATGAAAATTCATACTGGCATGCGGGAGATCAATCAGTGAACAGCAAGCATCCCAGGACATTGCCCAGTGCAATTTTTATTAGCTTCCACTAGAGTATTTTGTGGCAGCAAACAACCCATGTGTCAGTGACTAACAAACTAAGGTTCATCTGTCTGTGGTTCCAAGCAGCAGATCTGCATCCATTCTGTGGCACGTGATCTTTTCACCTAAGACCAAGTATGAATGCATGGCCTGCAGTTCTTCATGGCTTAGAGAAGAAAATACTTGGCAGAGTTTTGCTATGGCTCTTAAAGCTCCTACTGCAATGTGTCAATGTCACTTCCACTTAGAATCCATTTACCAAAATGTGTCACTTGACCAAGTCTGACATTAATGGACAAGAGGTTACTTCAGGGGGCAGATGCACATTTCCCTGAAGGGAAGAGTGATTAATTGAGATCTTTAGGAATTGTCTTGTAGAAATAAGAAGATCCCAGAGACAAAGTTTAATTCACTTAAAAACAACAAATTAGTGAATGCTTGATTTCTAGGATGCTATGAAACCTGCTTGAGTCTAATCTTATCACCTGAGGGAGGTCCCATAGTTAACTAATGTATCTAATAAATTATAAAGGTACAGACTAGTCACAGCTTTTTAAGGATAAAAATCAACCTGCAGGAATCAGAAGTCATTTTGTAGCCCAGTGGACATGTAATCTCCAAATAAAATGTGGTCTTTCTTCCTGCTGAAGTTCAGTCTTACATATAATTATTATATTTTAGTATTCCTTGCCCAAATGAGCACATAAATCCAACTCCTGAAAATGCTCTAGAAACCAGCTTTTTCCTTCTGCTTGATCTCCCACTAGTGACTTGGTTTTGGGGACTCATAATTCTCTTATGTAGGTCATGTTTCTAACATGACCCCAAAAGTCATAGATCCTGCTCTAGAAAGTGAGAACATCTGTAAACAAGAAGATAGAGGATTTTGCTAAGATGCTAAAACATATTTGATGAAATTAACTCTGAAACAGAATTCTGAAAGAAATTCCATAATCCTAGAACTAGGAGAACAAACCAAAATGGGGGGGGGGACTCTTGTGGTCTTTCCATGTAACGATTCTAACTTAAAAATTGTGGTATGGCAATGTGCAAGGCCCTGGGTTCACAGTCTCTGACACCCCACCCACACACACACAAAAAAAAAAAAAAAGAAAAGAAAAGAAAAGAAAAGAAAAAGGGTTCTGGCTAACAAAAAAAGTTCAATTAATATGTGTGTGTGTGTGTGTGTGTGTGTGTGTGCATACATATATACATATGGGGGTAACCTATATCTCCATGTAAAAAATATAAACAGTTCCAGCTACTATTGCATACAGATTGTAATGTTAAACAAACCAGGATTCGGGTCACTAACTGAATTAATGCTCTCAGTTCAGCTCACAAGGAAATTCAGTATGCTGGTGGTCAATAATTTTTGGTTTATAAAAAGAAAGAAAAATTTTATTTTCACTCCCAGCTTTTCAGACCCTAAGCAAAATATCCCTTCCATATTCAACATTCATGGAGTGACATATTCTCAGCTCCAGCTGAGTTTAAACCATCATTAATTCTCATATGCAAAATGGTCCCTAATGTTCAAAGATGATATTCTCTACAAGTTATAGGAGGTTTACTCCACAACATGTAGCCTCTACCCAAGGTAGCTGCTCTGACAGAAGGGGAAAAAATATAACTTAAATTATAGACACTCCTCAAATTACTATGGAATTACCTCCCAATAAACCCATCTTAAGTTGAAAATATCACAGCCAAAAATTCTTTTAACAAACCTAATTAACCTACAAAACATCATAACTTACACTGGCCTATGTTAAGCATGCTAAGAACATACTTTAGCTTATACTTGAAAAAAATAAGATAAAACCCATTTTTATAATAAAGTGTTGAATATCTCATTTAATTTATCAAATGCCTGTATCCAAAAAACCCACTGGCCTCACAGAACACTGCACATTGTTGGTTGTTGGCCTCTGTGATAACAAGACTCCCTAGGTAACATGGCTGGCTGCTGCTGCCAGCACTGAGAGAGCATCTGCCATATACCTGACTGGCAAGGGAGGTCAAAATTATAAGTTCAAAGCATGATTTCTACGAAATGAATATGGGTTTTGCACCATTGTAAAGTTGAAAAATATTATGTCAAACTATTCTAAGTCCCAGACTGTCTGTATTTTGATGATCAGAGAGTGTGTGGGTGTGAAAGACAGTTAAAAGAGATCCAACCATTTTCTCAAGACTATCTAGGATCAGGCTAATGCTTTCTAGTGTTTCAAGTTTACCTCTGATTGCCAACCCTCAAATTAAGATAATAAAAGTCACATTTTAAACTCTGTAACAATTATACTTTCATGTAAACAGACTTATGTCACATTGACTCACCCATGAGCAACGTAGAGTTTCCCATTTAAAAAGGAAAATAGAATCTGTAGTTAGTTCTACTGAGATTATGAATATCTCATTGTTTCAATTTTTTATTCATTCAAAAATGACTGCTCTCAGGCTTATGGGTAAGGATGTTGATGGCTATACAAAGGCACTGTGATGTCTCACCTGCTATGACGGCTCTCACTGGCTGGCCAGGTGGGCAGAGGCTCAGCTTGAGTTTTCCATCACTAAGAACAAGGACAAGAGCCCCTGACCAGTGTAGAATCTGACTTTTCAGCAATAGCCCTGCTCGGTTCCATGTTCGAAATTGGAAAGTGACAGCTATTGAGTTCCCTCCAGTGGGGTGTGGCAGAGCCAAATAACTCCTTGAGCTCAGAAAAGTCACAGGGACAGTTTGAGGATGTGAACAGAAGGACACATTTCCCTGTGAATACAGTAAAGGAGGATATTAGGAAGGTGTGGTGGTGGCACTTGCAATACATTAACAATTTACTTTCAAAGATTTAAAGCTTCTGATACATCTTCTAACACATTCAGACTTTAAAAATTAGGCTATCCCATCAAAAATCCATGATATTTCCGAGATAGGTCCTTCAAATCAAGGCACTGTTATAACTGAACCTATTTCTCAGTCTGAATCTTAGGAAAATTCCATCCTCCCTGTTTCTTCCGCATCTATAAGAGAGTCTCAAGCCACATTCACTCCATCCCTATGCTGAACTGGGATAATAGATGAGTCAACTTTCCTTCCCCGAGTTGTCCAGATAACCTTACCCAATGGGAAGATGGCATTGAGGATCACCTACTCCAAGAACTGTTCCTTTCTTGTACTGATTCTATAAATATGCTAATAATGGGGTCGCTCCGACCACAGGTTCTACATCTCACGTAGGACATGTGCTTCTATTTATCTTGAGAAAAAGTTGATAGGTCAGATGTCCCAAGAGGCATGTTGGCCTCCTCTCAGAAGCATTCACAGACCCTTAGGCCACATTGCCACTTAGTTGCTCCAGCTGAGGTATGATCTGTCTTATAAGATGCTTTTGTTTCATGTATTTATGTTTTAGAGGGGGTTTTTAATCTCTGGATTATCTCTCTTGTTCTAAGGACCAAATTTATTTTTATTCAGAGTGTTTCAGAATAAAAAATTTAATTCAAATAAAATAAAAACAAGAAGAGTTTTTCCCCCGGAATTACATATATTTTCACAAATTTCACATGGAAGAATACATGTCTCAAAATTGCCCTTCCTATCCAAAATGTATCATTCAAAGAAAAACAGTTAGATAAAACTTACCAGATACCAAAACATACTACCAAATCACCAAATTTAGTCAATGTGGCACTGGTATAGACAATTAGACAAACTAATGTACAGAATAATTAAGCCACAAAAAGAGAACATATGCACAGTTAGTATGTTCTGAAGATTAGGATTCAACTCATTGTGGAGAAAGTTGTATTAGCAAGCAGCACAGGAACAAATGGGTATCCAGAGGTATAATATAAAAATGTGTCTATATCTTATATCACATAAAGAATACATTTCAGTTAACCAAAGACTTTAAATAAAGATATCTAATTTAAAATTTTGCAATAAAATCCATGAGACTATATAGATTCTGTCATTTTAGAAGCATACCAAAGACAGAACACTCCAATGCTATGAAGAAATACACAGGTATATTGACCATAAATAAATAAATACACACACACATACTATATATATATATATATATATATATATATATATATATATATATATATATATACTCAGTGTATCCTAAAATATTAAATGGAAAATTGATAAATCTGAAAAGTAAGGTTATCTATCAAATATAATCCTCTGAGAAGAAAATGTAAAAAAACTTAAAAAATAAAAATGAACAATGATCAGAAAAGCTAATCCAAATGGACAATAAATATGCCCAAAGATTAATTTGCCAATAGTCAGATAAGCATGAACTAGGAAAGAGACATTCCTTCACTCCACTGAGCTGGCAAAGTCTAAATGGTGCTTAACACACATGGCTGGCTGGGACATGATTGGTAAGCATTGTCACATTCTGTGGGTAAATTATATTCTTACAATATGAGGAAAGCAATGTGACATTTATTCAAACTTAAAACTATGAGAAATCTTTTGGCTATGAAATTCTACTCTAGAAACTTTATCCCATCAAAATAAAAGCCTCAATATCTGAAAACATGTGCAAATATCTGTAGTGGGAAAAAGTAGAAATAAGATAACTTACCCTCAATAGGAAAAAGAAGAAAATAATGAAACAGTTTCATAATGGAATATTACATAACCATTATAAAATGGAACTATATATTGTAACTCAAGAAAATTTCCCAAAATGTGTTACTGAGTCAAAAGATGCAGAGAAACATATTTGTAAATACTGCCAAATTCAGATTGGTAAGTATTAATAAACATGTGTGTAAATATGAGCCTGTGACATATCTACCTGGGATTTGATCGTGCTGGATGCAATAAGGCAGGTAAACTAGCCCAGTAACATGACAGTGTTGGGAGGAAATGCAGCTCTTCAGGGAGAAGGCAGAAGGAAAGCAAAAAAAGCTAAGCAGAAAGAAAAACTGGGAGGTGACCTCAGAGAAATGGTATGGGAAGTTCTGGCCTTTCCTTCTCGCCTCCCCAAGACACAAAGATGCAAAGACACAGAGATAGACTCCCTTTGTGAAAAATCAAAAACCAGATTTCTCATGAGAGAAGCATGAAACTAACTACATTGAAGCTGGTAGCAAAATCCATAAAACCCTCACAACATAATCCCTTTCCCAACACAGTGCCAAAAGAGCGCTAGGAACCTGCAGCACTTAGCTTCTTCCCAGGGAGGAAGGAAGGGTCTGATCTGTACATCCAAGTCCAATTTTCTGACTTTCTTGAGGGTTTCCCAAGGGACTGGTTTACTTCTTACCTGAATCTGAACCCTGAAAAGAAGGGACCCTGGATGAGAACAAAAAGAGCAGTACGGAAGATATCTATCAAGCAGGTACTCCTTATGGTACCTCCCCAGGGCTCAGCACAGAGTGCACTGCTGAAACCCCCAAATCCCAGGTTCTTCATGGGGAGGGAAAGAGATGGATTTTGTGTACAACACTCCAAATTTTCCAGGGATAGGCTTCTGCCCAACAGACTGGTTCCTTCTCACCTATCTTGAAGCAAGTTAGAAGCTGGCATGCTGTGGAAATCTAGGAGACATTGAGAACAAAGGTGGCAGCTTGGACGAGCAAGCAAGCACCTGCTATAGACTCTCAACTTCAGTAGAGCAGAAAAAGAAGAAGGTTAAAAACTACCAAATTCCAGTTCCTGAAGAGAAAAAGGATTGGACTGTATGTGTAAGTTTCCAACTTTTTCAGGGGCTGCCAGAGAGACTGGCTTATATCTTGTTTTTCCTGGAGCACTGATTGGACCTGGCACATTTTTTAGATACCTGTTAGCCATTGGGGGAAAAGGTGGCAGATTAGACTATCATGTAAGTAATTATCACAACCTGTCTTCATTGTATGATAAAGTGGGTAAAGAAATCACAAAATCTCAGCTTCTCTTTGGAAGGAAAGAGCTGGATCAAGTATGCAATGTTCCAAAATTTTCAGAGGCTGTATAAGGGACTGACTTTATCTCACCTGTCTAAGAGCACTGATGGGACCCAGCATATTCTAGATGCATGCGGGCCACTGAGAATAAAGGCAAAGGTTGGACTACTATGCAGTCATCTGCCAGAGCCCTTCTCCTGGTCAGCACAAAATAATCATTGAGAATCCCAGAGTCTGGCTTATCTCTGGGAAGAAGAGAGGAGAAAGAAACATATGCCAAATATCAGAACTGGCTTCAGTCTTACCATTTTCAGAGCATTCATGAGACCTGGTATAATCTAGATGTCTGTGTGCCTCTGAGAACTCAAAGGAGTCCTGGTGTGCTGCTGCATCAGAAAACTAGTGATACCACAGACAGAAAATAGAAGCATCAAAAGATTGTGAATTAAAGAAAGAAAGATAAAAAGAAAAGATAAAAGAAACAGGCAAATCTCCTAACTGGCAGTTTACGCAAATAAATCCAGCAAAGACACATATACAGAGAGTTTGAAAGGTCCCTGGCAGGGCTTCCTACTGAGGGTCTTGTTGTATACAAATCTTGTTCATGAAGACTGGAAAAGATGGTTGTTTGTTCTAATGTGCAGGTACTGACACTAAGAGACAAGGAAAATGAACAATTAGGAAAACATGCCTGTCCAAAAGGAACAAGATAAAACTCCAAGACCCCAGTTTTACTGACACGTAACATATGAATTTCCTGGCAGTGTTCAAAATGAACTTGGGAGACAAATGCATGAACAAAATGAAATTTTAGCAAAGATTCATATGAGCCAAACGAACTCTTGACCTGAAAGAAAACAGTAACTGAAATGAAAAAATTCAATAGAAAAATTCAATCTACATCAAAACATCATACTAGATCAAGCAGAAGAATCACTGGATTTGAAAACAGGTCATTTGATATAAGCCAGTCAATGGCATAATAGGAAAAAAAAAGTGAAAAAGAATAAAGAAAAATCTTAGTGGCTTATAGGACACCATTGAATAAACCAATATATACAATTATGAATGTCCAAGAAAGAAAAGACAAAGACAAAAACTTACTCAAAAAAATAATGGAAAAAAAAACTTCTGAAATTTGGAAAAAAAAAGGAATATCTACATTTAGGAAATCCAAATAAGAGGAACAAAACAATTCCACAGTGAGAGACATTACAATCAAATTGTGAAAATTCAGACACAAAGAGAATTGTGAGAACAGCCAATGAAAAGGGACATGTCACATAGAAGAGAACTTCCCCAAGACAGTCACTGGGTTTTTCAGCAGAAACTTTGAAAGGCAGTGGAATATTTCAAAATGCAGAAAGGTAAAAACTGCCAACCAAGAATACAATACTTGGTAAAACTGTCCTTTAAAATTGAAGAGACATAACGATATACCCAAACAAACCTGAAAAAGTCTATTATTACAAGATCAGTCTTACAAGAAATGTTAAAAAAGAGAATTCTTCAAGTTGGAAAAAAAAACAAAGCTAAGAAGCACCATCAATGCATATGGAAGTATAAAACTTGCTGCTAAAGGTAAATACATAAATAAGTACAGAATAATGTAACATTGTAACAGTACTGTGGAAATTGCTTTTTCAATTCTAGTATAAAAGTTAAAGACAAAAATTTTTAAAACAATTATATAAAATATCTTCATGATTACACAATGCAAAATGATGTAAATTTTGATATTAATAATATAAAGTCTATGGAGAAAATTAATAATGTAGTTTTTATATGCAATTGAGGTTGATTAGCTGAAGTAGACTGTTATAACTATACAATATTTTAGTTAATTCTAATTGTAATCACAATGAAGGTATGGAAAATAAAGAAAGAAATCAAAGCATCTCACCATAAAAAAATTTAAAAAAAGGAAGACAGTATAAAAGGAAAACAAGGACAAAAGACATATAAGATAGGTAGCAAACCTTTAACAAAATGCTAGTAACCTCTTTCTGTGATACAATAAAAATTAAACATTTGGTATGGTTCCTGATACATAGCTCCTATAATCCTTGAGCTCTAAGTGCCTTCTGTACACTCAAGAGAAGTCTGGTAACTGAGTGAGTGCTACTCCTATGTACCTGCAAGATCGGAGCTAGTTGCCAGGAAGACCAAGGAATCATTAGAGGCATGGAAATTTCCACTGCATAACTTGAGGTCCAGGAAGGCAAGAAAAGATGAAGGTTGAAATTAATCCAAGAGCTATTGGCTTACTCTATCTATCAATGTCAAAAAACATCCAAAAAGGAGCTGGGGTTGTGGCTCAGCGGTAGAGTGCTCGCCTAGCATATGTGAGGCCCTGGGTTCGATCCTCAGCACCACATAAAAATAAATAAATTAAATAAAGGTATTGTGTCTAACTTCAATTAAAAAATAAATATTTTTTTAAAAATCCATAAAAATCACTAAACAAAGGGTTTGGAGAGCATGCAAGTATCCATGTGTCAGGAATGTCAGGAATGTAGTGTGTCCTAAACCATGATGTCAAAAGCTCTTATGTTTAGAACTCTTCCATAATTTATCCTAAGTACCTCATCTGGCTGCTTATTAGTGAGTAACTTTTAAAATAAAGTAGTGATAGCAAGTAAAGTGTTTTCCAGAGTTTTGTGAGCTATTCTTGCAGATTAGTGAACCTGAACTGGGGGAACTGTGATGACTTTGTAGGCAACTTTGACAAAAGTATGGGTAACCCAGAGACAGGGTACTTGCAAATGTCATTTTAAGAAAGGACAGTCTTGTAAGACTGATTCCTTAAGAGTATGGAGTATGACACTAATTTGGAGTACCAAGTACCAGAATTGCTCTGAATTGTAGGACACACAGCTGGTGTCCAAGAATTGGAGAACTGGTGTTAGAAAAGGTAACATAAATTTGGCATCAGAAGGAAAGATACCACACACATTTAGTGTTAGAAATGCTATAAGCAAAAATATTCACCTTCCTCATTAATGATTGCTTTACTATGAATAAATTAAATTCCTCAACCAAAAGACACAAGAGTGATTGAACAGATGAAAAATCAAGATCCAAATATGTGTTTCTACAAGAGACTCAGGTTTACATATAAGAACAGATACAGTCTGAGTTAAGTAATGCAACAAAATATTCCATGCAAGTTATAACCAAAATACAGCATGGGTGGCTAAATATATATCAACCAAAATAAATTTTGAGTCAAAAAGTATTACCAGAGACAAAACTTTAATAACATCAAAGAATAATAAAAGTGTCAATTCACCAGTAAGATACGATAATTATAAAAATAAATGTACTAACATCAGAGAACCTAAATATATAAAGCAAACATTGACACAACTGAAGCAATTCAATATAGTAGGATACTTCAATGTCCAACTTCCAAAACTGGATAGAACCATCACCACAGAAAATAAAAAAAGAAACAGTATATTTGAACAACAATGTACACCAAATTGTATACACAGTGAATTCTACTCAATAGCAGAATACACATTCTTCTCAAACACATATGAAACTTTCTCTAGGATAGATCACATACTAGGTCACAAAACAAGTCATAACAAATTTAAGACTAAACTCATTAAAAAGTTATTTTCTGATCACTATGGAATAAACTGGAATTCAACAGGTGAAGGAAAACTGGAAAATTCACAAATGTGTAAAAATTAAACACTATGCCTTTTTCTATTTGTTTGTTTGTTTTTGGTACTGGGGTCTGAAACCAGGGCACCATATATGTAAGGCATGCAGGCATGCACTTTACCACTAAGCTACGTGCCCACTGTTTCTTTTTTTTTCCCCCAATTTTATTTTTATTTTGGGAAATTTTGCTAAATTTCCCAAGCAGACCTTGATCTTCTGATCCTCCTGCCTCAGTCTCCTCAGGAATTAGAATTAAAAACATGTGCTGCCACTCCTGGTAATAAAAGGTCTCTGGAATAATCCAGTGCATCAAAGCATACATTGAAAAAGGAATTAGGGCTGGGGCTGTAGCTCAGTGACAGAGCACTTGCCTGGCATGTGTGAGGCACTGGGTTCAATCCTCAGCACCACATAAAGACAAACAAATAATTTTTTTAAAAAAAAGAAAGAAAGAAAAAGGAATTAGAAAATACCACGAGACAAATGAACATGAGAACACTCCATGTCACAATTTATGGAATAGAACATGATAATTCATGCCCACTCTGAAAATGAAGGAAGATATAAAACAAAAACCAAACTTTATAACTCAAAGAACTAGGCAAAGAAACAAAGCCCACCCACCTCATCAAAGAAACGAAATTATAAAGGTTAGAAGATAAACCAATGAAGGAAAGAATAGAAAAATTAATAAAATTGAGTTGGTTTTTTGAAAAAAAAATTGAGAAAATTCACACAGTTTTAGTTACACAAGATAAAAGGGAAAACTGAAATAAATAAGACCAGATATGAAAGAAAAGGCATTATAACTGATAACACACAAATTAAAAGGATACTAAGAGACTGTAAGATCAATTAAATGCCAACAAATTTGATGACATAGAAGAAATGCATAAATTTCCACAAAGGTATAACCTATTAATAACAAGTGATGAGGGTGTGGGGTTGTGGCTCAGCGGTAGAGCACTCGCCTAGCACACGTGAGGCCCTGGGTTCGATCCTCAGCACTACATAAAAACAAATAAAAATAAAGGCATTGTGTACAACTAAAAAATTAAATATTTTTTAAAAAATAACAAGTGATGAAGAAAGAGGCAATCTCAATAGATCTGGAACTAGAATAGTAAGAATCCCGAAATGATGATTAAAATATCCCACCAAAGAAATATTTAAAGAATTGAAGCCAATTCTTCTCAAACTCTTTTAAAAACATAGAAGAGAACATTTCCAAACTCATGCAGAGACCAGCAATGCCCCTACAACTAAAATTATAGATGATTTACAAAGCAAAACCAGAAAATAATACTTCTGATGAACACAGAAAAAATATACAACAAAATATAAGAGGACTGAATTCAACAACATGATTAAAGGAATAACACATTATGACTAAGTGGGATTTACTCTTGGGATGTAAGGGTGGGTCAATATATGAAAATCAATTAATGTAATAGACTAAATAAATAGAACAAAGGATTTAAAGAATCACTTGATTATTTCAATTGATGCACAGAAGTCATTTGAGAAAATTCAACACCATTTCATGCTAAAAACTCCAACAATTAAGAATAGAAGGATATAACCTCAACATAATAAAAGTCATATGTAGAAAACCTACAGCTAATATGCTCAATGGTGAAAAAAAATAAAAGTTTTTCCTTGAAGAATAAAGTAAGAATGCCCTACCATTTATAGTCAACATCTTAATAAAAACCAGAGTCAGCAATTAGGCAAGATAAAGAAACAAAAAGCACCTGAATTGGAAAGGAAGAGGTAAAGTTATCACTTTTTGCAGGTGACACCTTAGAAAAGATACTAAATATTTAAAAAATTGTAATTAGGGCTGAGGTTGTGGCTCAGTGGTAGAGCACTTGCCTAGCATGTGTGAGGCATTGGATTCTCAGCACAAAAGGAAGAAAGGAAGAAAGGAAGGAAGGAAGGAAGGAAGGAAGAAAGGCTCATCAATAATAAAAATATTTTTAAAAACTATAATTAATGAGAAAAAGTAATGAAGTTGTAGGATAAAAAATATCAACACAAAAATAATCTGTTGTGTTTCTGTGTTAGCTTTCTGACTAAGTGTGAGAGAATACCAATCAACTCATAAGAAGGGAAGATTTATTTTGGCTCACAGTTTCAGAGATTTCAGTCTATGGGTTGCTTGACTCTGCTGCTTTGGGCCTATTGTGAGAAAGTATATCATGGTGAAAGCATATGACCAAGGAGGCCTATTCACCTCATGGCAGCTAGGAAGCAAAGAGAGCAAAAAGAAGAAGCTGGAGTCCTAATGCTCCCTCAAGGCTCATGTGTTACAAGCCTGGTTCTCTCTATGGTCCAGTGACCATAGAATGAAACCTATGAAACTCTGAGCCAAAATAAACCTTTCTTCCTTATAAATTGATAATCACAAGTATATTGTCACAGTGACAGAAAGCTGACAAACAGAGAAATTAAGAAAGCACTCTCATTTACAGTACCATCAAGAAGAATAAAACACTGAGGATAAACTTAACTAAGAAGGTAAGAAAACATGAAAACTTGGAGTATATAGAAAACTCCAAAACAAAGATAAAATAAATAAGACAGAGAAACATGTCATGTTCATGAATGGTACAATAGTACTGTTAAAATGGCAATACTATACAAAGTAATATACAGAGTCAATCCATTCATTACCAAAATCCCTATGGCATTTTTTATTGAAATAGAAAATAGCCCTAAATTTCATATAGAACCATAGAAGATCCTATATAGCCAAAGCAATCTTGAGAAAAAAAAAGAAGAGAGCTGGAGACATCATATATTTTGTTTTCAATATATATTTTAAAGTTACAGTAATTGAAAGATAATGGTATGAGCATGAAGATAAACATATCAACAAAAGAAACAGAATAAAAACCAAAAATAAATCCACACATATACAAGGCACCCGATGTTCCACAAGAGTGCCCAGAATATATCACAGGGAAAGGATGGTCTCTGCAATAATTGGTGTGGGGAAAACTGTATATTGGACTCTGTTGGGCACCATAAGCAAAACTCTACTCAAAATAGATTAAAGGCACAGTAAATGTAAGACCAAGAACTGCAAAACCATAAGACAAAACAGGGGAAAGCTTTATGACATGGCCTTGGCAATTATTTCTTGGTTATGACACTAGAAATACAATAATATAAGCAAAAATAGACAAGTGGGAGTACCTCAAACTAAAAACAGTACTGTAGAACAAAGGAAACAACCAGGAGTGAAAAGGTAACCTGTGGAGGAAGAGGTTTACCCACTGTATATCTGACAAATGATTAACTTCCAAAACATACAAGGAACTCCAGAAACTCAACAGCAAAACAAGTATGTTGGTGGGAATATAAAATGATGCAGTCACTAGGGAAAGTCAAGCGGAGGTTCCTCAAAAGGTGAAGACTACAACTACCAAATGATCCAGCAATCCCATTTCTGGGTATTTATTTGAAAGATTTGAAATGAAGATCTCAAAAATATTTTTCACTCCCATGTTTACTACCATTATTCACAATAGCCCAAATGTAGAAACAATATAAACATCTATCAGAGGATGAGTGGATATAGAAAACACACACAAACTGGAATATTATTCAACTTTTAAAAGGAAATCCTGCCATATGCAGCAATATATATATATATATATATATATATATATATATATATATATATATGAACCAGGAGAACATTATGCTAAGAGAAATAAGCCATTTGCAGAAGGACATATACTGCATGATTCCACTTAAATGGGTTATATAAAACAGTCAAACTCAGAGAAGCAGAGAATAGAATGGTAGTTACCAGGGAATAAGAGCAGAGGAAAATGGGGATTTGCCACATAACTCATGTAAGTTTCAGTTAAGGAAGACAAATAAATTCTAGAGATCTGCCTATAGTTAATACGTTATTGCACACTTAAGAATTTCTTAAGAAAGTGGATCTCATGTTAAGTATTCTTATTACCACAAAAAGTGTATTAAAAACTGTTACATAATCTCATTTCATTTTTTGTAACATTATGTATCCATTTCATATATATAGAAAAATTATATCAAACATAAACAAAAAATATGTATGATTTGTACCTTTAGAAGAAATATATTTTAAAACGGAATCAACAAAACAAATTGCACCTCTTTTCTCTACTAAAGCACACATTTGGACTTTCTTACCATGATGAGTATCTCTGGTTTGTGTTTCTTAGACAAATCAATGATATCCACTCCATTATAAAAGAGATTTTCAAAACACCCATTGAAGCTTTTATGTGGGAACACCACTGATTTTCCAAGTCCAGGAATCCCTCCAAAGCTGATCTTAGAAAGAATAAAATGATATAAATAATATTATTTAATTATTTTCTGATTATCTGCTCAAAACATTAATGATCTTCAAATTTGCTTTGCATATTATATTGTCATATTAATTACAAATAAAATTTTAAAATGCAGATTTATCATTGTCTTTATTATAGAGAGACTCAATTCTCTAGTCATATGATTCTTGTCATCATTTTTAGATGAGAATATTGTATATTTATTTCCATGATGATCTGTGTAACAACTTATCCCAGTGTATCATCCCTAAAGAAAAGGGGAAGAGTAAAACTGCATGTTACTGAATGCCCCCTTTCTGTTCCCAAAATCCTTGCCAAGTTAAGGAAACCCTGAGAGCAAGCCTGGGCTGGAAAGTCCTGTTATATATTATCTTAAAGGAACTGGGCTTTCTCTTACACAAAATGGGAAGTAGGGCTACTAAGTGCTACTGTAGACAGCTATTTTCTTACATGTACACCCAGACAGTACTCCTTAGGATGCTGGTTAGACATGCTAACTAATCAGCTAATGCTGATGAATGCACTGCTTCTGCAGTCTAAGATATAAAACCCCTCTCTGAGTAGGGATCAGCATAGATTGAGCATACTGTGGAAAGAAGAATATGTGTTAATAGTCCAGCCACCACCACCGGACAAAGTGCCATGAGGAACAGAGGCACCAGTTGTCAAAGCACCATGAAAGGCAAAAGTGCTATCTGCAATCCCGTCAACACTGAACTCTTTTTGGAGGTAGCACTGATCTGTTGTGAGGGTTTCCCAATAAATCACATGTCTTTCATGCTATCTCTGGACACTTTCTTTGGCTTTCCCACAACCTACCCCACTGTGCCCTGGTACAATTGGGGCTGTGGACATGACACCTACTATGAAGGCATTTGACTTTGCCAACCTTTATAGTAGCCAAGATTTT